>NW_010419390.1:24993-37866 GCF_000710305.1 Buceros rhinoceros silvestris
GGAACCATCCAAGAGCAGGACCCTTGCAAGGGGACATGTCAAGAAGGGAGTCCAGCTCTGGAGCAGCACAAGGTGAAAGGAAAAAAATCCTTGTTTGCCATCTATGCAAATCAGCTAGTGCCTGCCAAGGCGAATTCAGAGAGGCTCCCCAAGGCAAAGCTGAGAATTTGTTATCCTGCTTCTATTGTATCCTACTCAGGTTTTGTTTTCACTGCCAGGGAGGAGTTAATTTTAGTGTAGATTAGCTGACTTGAGTTTCCCAAGGTCAGGTGTCAGGTGTGTCCCACTAGTTTGGGACACAATGCTTACTTATTTACCTACCTAACAACAAAAGCTACAGGTGCCTAGGCCCTACAGGGACTTTAAGTGACACAGATTCTAATACTACTGTTTTTTCTAGTGAAGACATAGTTTTTTACTGCCTAAACCATGCAAGAATATACTACAGTAAGTGACTTTCTTCCTCTTAAGCCTAGAACAAATAGGAATACAACAGCCACTAAGTCTTTTGTCAATCATCTCATCTCCAGGTTTTAAGAATCTGCCATTCGGCAGTTACATTTAATCTTCTATTTCAGAGAAAAGGTACCCTTTAGTCTGGATGGCTTTTTTCTTTTTACGGACCAATCTTCAGAATTCAGATGTAAAGAAGAGGAAGAAAGTCTCTCTTAATAATAAAGTTGCAAATCTTCTGCCTTTTAGATTTTGGCAATGCCTGCTTGCCTCTTGTGTAATGTATTAAACTGTTATTTGTTTGGGGTTTTAATGCTCCCCTCTCACTAGCAGGACTAATGCAATGAAAACCCGAAGGATTTGACTTTGTTGTGATAAGCTAAAGTCTCCACTGAAGGAAAGGAAATGCATTTCCTGAATCTCTGGACAAAAATTTCCACAACCGCTTTACTGCAGTTTTATTAAAGAGGCTTATCGAAATAATGCAGTGGAGAATTGTCCAGTGTACTGCTGCACAGCTAGACAGTAAAAGTCCTCTGAATGCGACTAAATGCCAGTCTGTTGAGCAGGTCTTCAGTATCCCAGGTGAAGCTAGTAGGAAGCAGCTGTCTCTTGGGGAGAATGCAATAGCACTGCAGGTATACAGAAAGACTGGTGGCCTGAGCACACAGGGCTATAGAGAAGGAAAAAAATGTTCTGTTATGTGCATATGAAAGGAAGAAGAAGAATAAGCTTGTGTGGACAGCTGAATCCCCCAAACAACTTTAGAGGAAGGACAAAGTTCAGAAAAAAGCAGGGTAAATTCCAGGCCTGCCATGTATGGTGTCATGCAGAGGGTCACTGAACAGCAGACAATGATGCACCAGGCACAAGTACAAAAGGTGTATATACAGTTAATGTGAGCTTTGATATATGGTTTAGGAAATGAGGTAACAGTCGTAAAATACTGTGACTTGCAGAAAAGCCCTCCTGGGTGGAAGGAATAGGGTGACAAAAGGAGTACGTGTAACAACATTATTACTGTGTTCACAAGGCACAGGCTAGCTGGTGAGGGAAGGAAGAGAGTGTTTGAGCCATTCAGCTTGTTCACAAGGTCCTAACATCAAGCCATTATGAAACTAGGGCAAGATGCCCATGTCTTCATCAAAGTACTTCCCCTTGCTGCAATGCACTGGTGAGAAAACCGTAAAGTTAGTGACACTGTCAAAGAGATGAGGAATTCTCTCGCTTCTGCATTTTCATAAAAAAGACGACAGGAGATGTTATTAGGAAATGGCCTTAAGTTGCGCCAGGGGAGATCCAGGTTGGATACCAGGAAGAACTTCTGTACAGAGAGGCTTGTGAAGCACTGGAATGGGCTGCCCAGGGAGGTGGTGGAGTCATCCCTGGATGTGTTTAAGAGATGTGGTGCTGAGGGACATGGTTTAAGGACCCCGCCAGTGGAGGGTGAACAGCTGGACTCAATGATCTTGAAGGTCTCTTCTAACCAGATGATTCTGTGATTCTATGATTAGGAGCTTATCTGGTGTAAGTCCTAGAGTACTATTTCTGCTAGAGGAAAAACAATCAGGAAAAAAAAAAAAGGGAAAGGAAGGAGAAGAAAAGGATTCTGCTTCAGAAAGGAAGGAATTTGGGTTGGAGGTTACATCAGATGCTGGACTCTCTGACTTCAAGACAATAGAAGAGATATCTGTCTATTAGCCAGGTAAGACAACTTGAACAAAAAGCACATTTCCATTGAAACCGTAGATGGGTTTTGCCAAAACTTCATCAAAATCCAGCACTCTCTGCAGAACATAATGGTTTTGGAGAATCAGCAAATTTTAACAGCTTACTTTTCCCCATCTCCCACACCCCTGGTTGTAGTTAAGTTTTGAACCAAAATCTCTCTCCAAATTATCTGATACTATGTCTCAATCCTTCCCCTCTTGAAACTGCTAATACAATTCCAACATCTTCACTCAAAATTGGTAGACTTGCAAATAGTATCATGCCACCATCCATGGTGAATTAAAGCCTGAAGAGCCTCGCTTTTCATTTGTCTTAAACTTGGAGCTCCAGATCCAGTCTGCCTTTAACTTGAAGACTTTCTGGTCCTCTTGGACTGTTTACGTATATAGATGAAGAAAATCCCCTGCGACCTGATGCAGTTTCAATTTCTTTGGGTTTCTCTGTCTCTGAGATATAAATGTAAATCATAATGGACTGTCAGACACATATGGAGCAGATGTAACACTTGCAGGTTTTGAATTAGTTTTCCTAAGGTCCTGTTGCAGTTATATATTGTGGGAAGAAAGTTTTAGCTCTTTGGCTTCCTCCTTTGGCCACAAACTCCTTTTTCTGCCTGTCTCTATTCCTTAATTTGTCCATGTTGTAAGATCTAAGAGGTAAGATCTAAGGTCTCTAAAATGAGACTACCCAGCTCTGACCTGCTTCTTTATGATTTCTGTAGATGAGATACAAAGGTACAAACACGTGGACTGTGGTCCACTTGCAGTTGTACCTAGGAGAACCTAAGGACTGATGGCTTTCAGGCTCAAAATAGCATCCCTGGGTGACATCGTGTGGAGATCAAGATTTCTAGGGGGTAGTAACCAATTTGAGCATTCAACAATGTTTCTATTTTATATTTTGTAAATGCATATAAGCAAATGATCTTTGTAAAGGTAAAGATCTGAAATATACGTGTAGGCAACAAAGAATTGACCATTGAGATTAGCTGTCTTGATGCTTTGGTACCACTCCCACTGAGAAATTACTACAGGCCTGCAGGCTGCGATGGGTGTCTTTTCTTACAGTTTCATTGTTGGGAAGCTTTTCAGGTTTCTGGTTCACGTGTACAGTATCTGTATGCTGAGTAACTTAGCTGAACAGTTGGCTCATCAATATTTACATCGGAGACATTTATAAATAACCCATCAGTTTTCCACACACATTTGCTAAACTTATGACATCCACCGCAGGCCCCAAGAGCTTGCCTTTGGAAACAGTTGATGGAGGCAAGTTTGTACACTGCTTGGAAGAAAAAAAATCCCAACGAGCTTTATTGGCACTTACATTTGTAAAATCTGCCTTCGTCATTACTCTGTGCTGCGTTGTTTTCAGTTGTCATTTGGCGATTTGGGATAAATGAAAATGAACCAGTCAATGCAAAGTCTCCCTGGGTTTTACTGTTGTCAGTAAAGATGAGAACGTTTTCTTCCGTTTTCACTGAATATCCCAAACCAATACACAAGTTGCTTATCATTCTAGAAAATAAATAACATATTGAATTCTTTTCATGATTTTACCTAAACTGATAAGGAGCTCTTCTTTTCCAAATGATTTGCAGGTGATAGTGATTCTTTTTTTTTTTTTTAAATGGGAATTGTTAATACCGTTGTTAATGCAATTCTTCCTTTGGGAGAAGGGATGCAAAGGTCAGCATGGGTGTAAATCTGGAGTGGTTGATTAGAAGTCGGGGGCATTGTGCTACCTGTAACAAGCCTTGCTTCCTGCAGTCTTTTCAGTGATGCCAAGTTGAAACTTGTATGTGCAGTATAACCTCTTCTCTGTCTTTCTGTCCTGGGGTTGAAACCCATGTGCTAATTCTTGATGACTGCACTAGCACATCCTGCTGTGTGCAAAGCTGATCAACCTTGCCTGCCCTTCCTGTTGACTTTTATTTAAAGCCTGCTGATGATCTCAGACACTTCCTGTGAAAATGGGGTGGAGGGAGGTGAAAGGAGGCTCCCTAAGAGTGACCCTAAGCCAGGGGCACCTGTCTTGCTAGAGTCTCTCTGCTGATAGAGAGAAGGAGGCCTTTTTTTCTGAATTCTCCACTTGAAAACCTAACTTCAGGCACTGAGGAGCATGCCGTAAGGGAGGCTGTTGGAAGGACAGTGTGCCTAGAGGGGTCAGAGCAACTTCATCAACACTTGTCTCAGCTTATTGAACCTTCAAATTGTCTGTGTTGCAGGTTGGTTTTTGTAAGCATCACAGCAAGACAGGATTTTAAAGAGGGATTAAAATGCTTTAGATATTCAAAGGGAACTCCTCACAAGCAGCAACCTGGAAAGGAAAGAGAAATGCTGTCTCAGAGTATCTGCTTCCACCCATTGCATCCTCATGGCTTACAGAATGGAGGCACATCACGTATGTGTCGTGTGAACCAGAGGCAGCCTCTTGTCCTGCCATGGGAAAGGGCCTGCGGTGGAAGATGGAGGAATTGTTCCTCCTGACAGGCAGGATCCTCAGAAAGGGATTTGTCTCAATGAGACCTCTGATGAAGTGAGAGTAATGATAACTTTGACATTTTAAGGGATTCTTCTTGCCCCTGGCAGCATTTTTGCTGACAGCAGAGCCACTTCTGAGAGTAGATACTGTAAATAACAAACACAATTATCTGGTTTGGTGCTGTGTCTCTCTCTGAGGACTTACCCCTTTGGAGGAAAGGATCATACACAGCTGGTGTGCACCACGGCAAATAAACTTGGTTTCACAGGCAAAAAATGAACTTTCAGCTGAAGTAGCTTTGATCACTGCTGATTGCTGGGATTTTAAATGTTGCTTACCCTGGATCGGGAGCAGCCAATCTTCCAGAGCCTGACAGGCAAGCAAATAAAATGTGTAAAGTCAGAGAATCGTGGGTTTTATAAATTACTCGATTCAGCTTTTGACAGCTATTTTTAGCATAAAAACAAACACATAGAGTCATAGAATCATTTAGGTTGGAAAAAACCTGAGATCATCGAGTTCAACCATTAACCCAGCACTGCCAAGTCCACCGCTAAACCATGTCACTAACCACCACAACTACGTGTCTTTTAAATGCCAGTACTATGTAGCATCAAATATATCTGACTTATTACTTCACCACTTTAATTAGTGTCCAAACATTTATTTTAGTATATTATATATACTTGTCTTAGTAGCATAGCTATTGCTTATTATTAAAAATAGTTATAACAGTAATTACAAAATTTTACACTGAAGGAGGCCAGTTCTAGCTTCAACAGCTGTATGTCTACCAGCAAATAAACCAGCCCCAGGCTCCTTCTCCAGCCCTGACAGAAGGCAGCCTGCAATCATACAGGTAAGCTGTCTTCCTCTCAAAATGAAGTAACATCATCAACACTGACTATTGTGAAAAATCCCCAGCACTAACACGTGTGTTGGCATTGCCTGAGACACCTGGCACAGGTCAAAACCATGCCAGTAAGCACACCAACAGTTAAACAGTGCAGCTGCTCAGGTGCCAGTGGTTGGATCCATTCCCTGGACCAGTTCAGTTTGCTGCTGCAGTTGTGGCTGCTGTGTCGTATAGCGCTGTTTATGTCCTGCAGTGATTTTACAGAGCGGTGGCTTGTGTTCTGCTGTGCACACATAAAGATTAGCAAAATGCAGTATCTTTTTGTGAGAGGCTCATGATAAGTTAAAGACCCCAGAGGAGAGGTATGCTCCCTTGGCTAGCCATCAAAAACTAAAAACATCTCCTCTCTTGCTTTTGCCAATTGGTCCCCAGTCCCTGCAGAGGATCAGGCACCACTATTCCCTCCTCAGCGGGTTGGCAGGTCTCTGCACACTGCGGTAACTGACAGTCCCTGCTTTTTCTCCTCTGCCTCACAGAGCCTGTTTGTGTCCTTTGAGAGACATGGCAGTTCCCTGGTGCCTCAGTTGTTCCTTCTTCCTTGCAAGGCTTCCCCAGCTGCTGTGTGGTGGGTGCTGCATGCCAATGGTACACAGATGGCTGGGGTGCTGCTGTCCTGTGCAGCTCAGTCATCCCACCAGCTAGTCCCAGCATGGATTGGTGGGCTAAACAGGCAGACACAGAAAAGGATGCCTGATATAGCAAAGAACTTCAGGCAGCTTGGGCAGCTCGTTTTAACCAGGCACTGTTTTAGCCTGGTTCACATCCACTCTTGGAATGCCATATAATGTGGAGTGTGGAAAGCTAAAAAGCAGTGAGCTCTCTGCCTCTGTGGAGGACTTTCTCTTGCTGTGTTTGTCTAACCTGACCATTGCCTCCATTCAAATTACTTATCTCATGTTTCGTAGAAACTGCCTATTAAGGTCTAAGATGCAGCTCAGGGATTTTGTGAGGGATTGATTAGGCACGATTCATGTCAGGCTTCAGCAGGCTTAGCTGTTCACTCCAGTTGTGCCCATTACAGGGGGCAAGACCCCTTGGCAGGCCTGTCTGGATACCATTGTAGCAGAAGCTGCCCAAGAACCTTCTGTCACAAAGACATCCAAGAGACCTAACATGAGTTTAGCAACTTCTGAAAAACAAACTGATTTTACAGAAGCTGCAGTCCAGCTCCGGCTTAGAGCCACTGACTAGGATGTGATTTAGAGGGCTGTTTGAGCAGGTACGGAGTAGGTTCTCTGCCAGTTTGAATCTGTGTCCCTAATGGGTTGGGGAGAAAAGGCATTCTGCTTTCAATCAAGTTAATGAACTCTCATACTGTGCTGGCTGGAGCAGATGAGGGGATACAGACTTGTGTCTGTCTTTTCTGTGTGCTGTACAAATACTGCAGCACATGGTATAAGAAATGTGCAACTCTGAGACCAATAGACAGGATTTGTCATTTCATTTCTTTTCAAAGAACTATTAATAGTAAATCAAACATCAATTTAACATAAACAGTGTGGGTGCCAGCTCTCCCTTTATACCACAGCATATGCATGACTTCAGGTAGCTTAATTACTGCAATGGTAGCATTGATACTTGAAAGAAAGACTCCATCAGCATTTTGAAGGTGGGAAACCTATGGAACCTTGATTTTTGCTGAGCTTTTTGGAGTTCACAGAAGACTTACATTCAGTGGAAAAACAAACACCTTTCTGTTGTCCACTGACACTTGATTATTTGATGGCAAAAGCAAGCCTGGCAAACAACCAGGGAAGTGAGAAATTCCAGTTAAAGAGCTGTTACGGGTCGAGGACAAGAGCTTAGGCCTGACTGCAGTTTTTTTTTCCTTTTCCAAGAAACAAAAGACCATGCCCTTGTCAGACAACATCAATGCATCTTGTTGATTAGAAGGTTGTTGTGGGAAGCCCTGGCTAAATTACAGAATAAAATCTTGCTTCTGTGCTTCTGCTAGACTTCTCCTAACTTGTTGATACTTCTTCCTTTCAATGGCTCCACACTGCTGTTGAAAATACCACTGATACATTTGGTGCCTTCAAGCTGAAGGGATGAAAGCCTGATGGGTGGAGAAATACCAAAACAAGAGAGGAAGCAAAAGTTCTTTCAATGAGATGTTGGATTTCAGATTTTTGGTGCTTTCATAGACTGTTGGTTGCTAAGAATTGTCATGATTTTGGTTCGCTTCTCCTTTTTATGCAAACTGAATATGTAATGTTGCAAGTTCTTAAACTTCACAGAAGAATGACCTCTTTTTCCTTGTGCCTTCAAGGGAGATCAACACTCTTTAACTACTTATAAAACTAGTTGCTTTCTTTCAGGTAAAGGAGTCTAGAAATGATGATGGTCTGTTTTCTAAGACTTTTGTTCCACTTGAATCTCATTCAGGGAGTTGTATTTAAGCTATTAAATCTTCAGCTTTTCCCTTCCTTTGAAAACAATAGTGGTTATGGGGAAAAGAGCATCTTCTTGGCTGCTTTTTAAGAGCTTTATTTTAATGATAAACCCTTGAAATGGCAGAAGCAGGAAGCAAGGAAATATTGTCTAATATCAAAACAATCCTGTTACCTTGGAAAGCTTGCAAACCTACGTCTCTCTGTCCACAAACTGTATTTACTCCAGTAAGGAGGAGTTGTGTGAGGGAAGAAGAAAAAATCTGCGTAGCAGTGTATGTGTGCACTTGTGTCTGTGTGTGTGTGTCTGTGTGTGTGTGTCTGTGTGTGTGTGTCTGTGTGTGTGTGTGTGTGTGTGTGTGTGTGTGTCTGTGTATGTAAAACTGCATGTAAGACAAGCTGGGAAAGTCCCTCTGGATAAAGTTTTTGAAGGAGTTTTTGTTCTATTTCAATACAGGAAGACACATGGCAACTCCTTGCAACTTTCGCTTACCTATTGAGACTTTCACCTCTCTAGATTGAATTGGAGCTTTGTGAGTGGGTCCTTGTGTAGGTAACTAACACCGGTTGGTTTAAGCACTGCAATTACAAATGTGGGAATCACAATTTAAAATGTGTGCCTCCGAGTCCTGAAAGAGGATGTCCGCACGGCCTGCACTTCAGGCTAAGGAAAAGGATGTCTATTAGTGGGGTTCATGAGCAGCCACCAGTGGGGACAAAAGCAAAATTTCTGCCTACGTCCTACTCCACCTTGCTGAGTGAAGCTGTGCGTACACAGCAGTCGTTATACATACACAACACTGCATTATTGATCAAGACAAGGGTTTTCTGTTTAACACTGTAGCTAACAACTGGAAAGTTCTTGTCTTTGGTGGTGCTAAATAAGTCCTGGCACTCATGAGGAGGGCTAGAAGATGTAGAAGGAAGACCAAGTGTGATAGCACTAGAGAGGGTGAGCAGTTGGTGGGAGGGAAAGGCCAAAGTTAAAGAAGGGATTGACTCAATTGTCACACAGAAAAATAGAGGGGAAAATAATTTTGGCTGGAATAAAATAATGTCATTTTAGGGATCTTTTGGTGTATTTTCACAGTATAGTTCACAGTATTTTTATTTCTAAGATCACATCAGCATCACAAGAAATGCCTGTTGAGGCTTGTGGAGACGATAATAGAAAATACTTCTCTCTAGAAGTTTTTGGTAGAGAAAAGGAAAAGGACAGATGTCTAGGGGTGAATATAGAAGAGTGTAGAATAAGAGAAACCACATGCAGCAGGGAAGGGAACAGAATGGACTGGCAAAAAGATCTGACCTATACCTAAAGAGTAGCTCAGAGTGATGAGGAGACTAGAGAAGGAGATAACATGGGGATGCAACATTTTTCTGAACTGAGCATCGTTTACTGCAGCATCACGTAAAGTTCAGGGAATTTACGTTAAGAGACCTTTGCAAAGGATGTGTGTTTTGTGTTTCCACTTAATATGTGGGCTTTGAAAAGGTAATTAAAAATGGTTTCCCTGTCTCTCTCATAGAGCTCGTCTGCTCCATTCTCCACATCCATTCTCTGTGGATATGCAGCACAACTGTTTTGCATGGCCACCTGGGGAGCAAATCCACCTAAAGACTAACCCGGTGAGAAAAGTTTTCAGCCAGATCCATTTCCTGATGTCTCAGCGGCTCAGCTGGCTTGTGACGGTTTAGAGCACTCATCATTGTGCAAGTAATACCTTGATTGGTGATTACACACCACACACCTAGCAAGGCAGAAAAACCTGGTGGTGAGGATGCGTCTGCTGCCTCCATAAGCAAAACTGGGTGGCATTGTCTCAAACTTTTGTGCCAAGATTTGCCACAGGCTGTTTTAAGGAGCCCTGATGTATAGTGTGCAGTTCAAGATGAAACCAAAGAAACATTACAAAATGTCAAAAATAGCTGAGTACAAGTGGAAAAATGTTAGCAAGAACTCATATTCGCATGATTTTTTTTTTAATAACTCCCTTATCCTTTGAGACTTACTCTAAAAGCTGTGCTTTTCCTCGCTGCACTGGGGATAGTGTTGCTTTTATTCTGTATTCTAAATGATATATTTTTACTCTCCGGATCAAGAACGGTTGTGATTTTCTCCTTGCTAGATGGTTTATTATTTTGGTTCCATTCAGCTAACGTTACACATTCTTCACAGGGTTTTGTTCTCCTTTAAAATTTCTGGAACTGAGATGAGTTTGTTATTCATATGTAATATAAGCTGATGGGAGCCGTAATACAGGAGTATGATTACACAGAATAATTCATACTTTTTTTTTCTTCTAGGCAAACAGATGCAATTGGGCAGTATATCTGTTTGCAAGGATGGCCGTCTTTGTTCAGTCCATAGCAAGCCTGAACCATTAGGGAGTTTCAGGGTACAGAGGGCTCAGGCAGCTGCTCTGGTCATTTTCAGACACCAGATGCACAGCAGAAGAGTCCCTGTTCTTCTTGCTGAATACATTAAGAATATTATGTTGTTAGAGGGGAGAGCCACATGCCAGAAACAGGAAAATATTACTTAAAGGAAGGAACAAAGGAAGGTGATGTTGGCTTTAAACCCTGGCTTTGTGGTCTCCTTTTCTTTCTCACTCTGAAACCAAGGATAAAAATATCTGTATTCTCAAAAAGGATTGGAAGCATCAAACATTTTATAAAGCTTATTCAAAATTATTCTAGGCAAAAAAGTCTACAAATGGAAACCAAGAACCAGAAAGAAAAAAAATCAAATTCTTGGACAGAGAAATGCCCAGATTCAGTGTGTCCAAAACTAGAGTTCGAAATATGCTAAATTATGATGGTCATTATAGGGGAACTGAGGGAAGAGAGAAACTTTTAAAACAAAGTCTAAATACTGACTTTTCCTGTTCTCAAAATGTTTCTACTTTCCATTTTGAAACGGTGCTTTGTTCTGAAGTTTACTTAATCTTAATTTTTTTAAGAAGTAAAATGAACAAATTTTGGGTTTTTTTTTGTCTAACCAGTCATCTAAAAAAAACCTCAGTTATATTCACAGTATTGTCTGAAATAATGAAATGCAAATGCATGCTTCCCTATAGGGGCTGTGTGCTCAGGATCCTTCCACCCTTCCAGAGGGCTCTTACATCAGCAGAAAAATGCCTGTTTAGGCATAGGAAAACCCTTCCCGTGGTGAGAATTACTGTTAAAGATGGACATGCTGGAGAGGGTCTACAGAAGGGTCACAAAGATGATCAAGGGACTGGGAAGCCTGCCATATGAGGAAAGGCTGAGATAACTGAGTTTGAGAAACAGAAGGTTAGGAGAGATCTTACCAAGTTCCACTATTTAAAGGTGATTACAATGAAGATGGAGATTCCTTTTTCACAAGGAGTCACATAGAAAAGATGAGGGGTAAGGGGTACAAGTTACTTCTGAGGACTTTCTGATTGGACACAAGAGGAAAATTTTTCACAATGAGAAGAATCAGAATAATCTCCCCAGGGAAGCGGTGGATTCCCCAATATTGGACACTTCAGATTTGGCTGGACAGAGTGCTAGGCCATCTTGTCTAGACCATGTTTTTGCCAAGAAAGTTTGGACCAAGATAATCCTTGAGGTCCCTTCCAACATGGTATTCTATGACTCTGTGATTCTATGGTTATGAGTGCTGGGGAAATGCTCAGCTTGCTGGTTGCATTTTGTAGAAGGGCACTGTCTACGGAAATAAAGCATATACTTCCCGTATCAGTGTTTTAGTGCATTTATTCACAAACTAACTTGCAAATTCTCTAGTGGCTTCATAATAATTTTTTGTCTACTCAGTGACTTCATCTCCTCATTGCTGCCAAATAAAATGTGTCTGAACTTTTGCTTATAAAAACCAGGGATGATGAGTTTTCCATGTAAGTTCTGTAGATGCTCATTCCCTCCTGAACTGTCACTTGAGAATCTCATAGTTATTGCTGAAAAGGAAATTTGTGAGCACTTACTCTTGTTGGTTACACCTAAATTTGTTTTTAAATGGTGTCTCTGCATATTTCTTTTAGCTAGACTTAGACTTGTGTAAGGCTCTTGAGGTTGAAGTACCCCTCTGCATTTGGATGGACTGTGATATAGAAGGTTACAGTAATCCAGAATATACTCTTTTTTTCTTTTTCTTTTTTTTTTTTTCTCCAAAAGATGTGCTGATGCTGTGCCCCCTTTATAGCATTCGGGTCTGGGGGCAGTCATTTAGTGTACACATCACCTAGCATTCCCCCAGCTAGCAAATCCTGCAAAGCACTAAGAATACTTGGAA
Organism: Buceros rhinoceros silvestris; assembly: GCF_000710305.1. Taxonomy (NCBI): domain Eukaryota; kingdom Metazoa; phylum Chordata; class Aves; order Bucerotiformes; family Bucerotidae; genus Buceros; species Buceros rhinoceros. Next base: position 37,247 of record NW_010419390.1, read on the forward strand.
GTGCTCCTTAGGGGAGGAGGGATGGAGGAAGGAAAGGAGGGAGGCAGAGAGTGAGCAGGAAGAAGATTGGCCTCCTTGGACAGGGTCAAAGACATTCTGCTGCTGAACAGTTTTTAGTGATGACATGGATTGCCTTCCTCTCATGTTCCAACACCCACATCTGGACTGTGACTCTTCTTAGTTTCACTCTTTGGAGGTGTTTGTGTAGAGAGAAAGACCCCCTAAAGAAAAGCTGTCTAAAGGGCACTGGGAAAGGAGAGCCAGCAGATGGACCACCGAAAAGGAAGCCCCAGTCACGACATGAGATGGCGATGGAAGCTTCATATCACGAAGGCTTGCGTGTCAGCTGTATTATGCCACTTACCCCAGTCACTGGTGCTTGTTGATATAATTAAATTCTGCAGATCCAAGCAGATGACAGAAAGAAAACTGCATATGGTGAACCCTCAGCTAGGGATAATGATTAAATGAAGGTTCAGTGAACAACTTAGCAATGAATGCTCTGGCACTTCACTAGGAGAAAAATATGGGTGGAACAGACAAGGGCTGGGCACATTATCATTTCTGGCATTAGGTTAATTGCATTGCTGATACTCTGCAAACTGCTGACAGAGCAGGAA
>NW_010419390.1:37937-71676 GCF_000710305.1 Buceros rhinoceros silvestris
GCAGGAATGGCTTCTTGCTGGACTCTGTCCTTTTTGATGCCAGAAGGGAAACTTTGGTTCTCACCTCTTTAAAAGCCTTGCTGAGTGAAGGATATCACTGGCAAATGGTTGGGAAAATATGCAGAGGAGACTTCTAAGTGCATGTCGGGGAGGAGGGAAATCACTGATATGCAGAGAAGTGTCCTTCAGACTCACATGCCCTACTGTGGGGCTCAGCTGTAACACCATCTTCACCATGTTGCACTAGAATTATGGCAATCCCTATTTTGCCAGGTTTACCCTTGTCTGCAGCATGGGGTGGCTACCTACAGCGGCTGCCGAGCATAAGCTAAGGGAGGTGCATGCCAAAGCTAGACAGGGCATTTCTAAGGCTGCTAATGAGATTGTGGTATCTTATTCCTTCATCAAGACAACTCATCTGCTCTCTGAAAATCAGCCGAGAGGGAACTGGAGGGTAGTCAAGCCTCTAAAGAGCAACACATGAGCTAAAGACAGCTTTTTATTCCATCTTGTCAATCACCAAGGGAATCAGAAGACAGCTTTGCTTTCTCTGATGCTCAGCCATGGATTGGCATCATTTTATTTCAGCTAACGTTGCCTGATTTTGGTACTATGCCAAGTAACTGAAATATAAACACCCCTGGGCATTGGAGAGAAAAACAGTATTTCCTTTTGTGGAAAGTGTGATGATCAGTGTGACAGCAAGCTCGCGAGCTGGAGTGGAATGAATCACCCAACCGCCAATGTGGTGTGTGGTGAGACCCGTTTATTGTTTACAATACTTCTCTACCTATAGACAGTGGATGCTTGCTCACGTAACTGGTTACATAGTGATTGGATATGTTCCTTGTCACACAGACAGTATGCATCTCTTAAGGCACTATGATTGGATACAGGAGGTAGTTCACTCGCAGTTTCTGATTGGTTAGTGTTAATCAAATAGCAGCTAGTTAGAGATAAAATTTCCCATGTGATAGTGTTGCAGCTGGGTTTCGGCTGCTAAGTTTCTCAGAGAGAGTAGCATATTTTTCACAGTTCTGATTTCTGCTAGAATGATAGCAACAATCAGTTAAACTGTATAGTTATAGAAGCTGGGGTTTGAACCCTTCAGTTCCCAAAACCCATTGGTGTCTCTTCTCCAAAGAAGAAACACCACTGTTTTCAACAGTAGCCTGACCCAGCCACCCTCTGCAGCCAGTTTGCAGATGGTAATGAGCCTTCACTGCAATGACCTGTGGTGGGAAAAATTATTGTGGACAGTCTGTCTTCCAAGGCTGAAGAGCATCTGTGAAGACCATGGTGAAGAAGGCATGTATTACTTGCAAGTTTCAGATGGAGCAAGAAGTACCACTCACTTGTTTGTGAACACACGCATGAAGCACAAGGCAGTGCAAAATGCTCCAAGCGGAGATCAGTCCATGGGAGTCCAAACTAACCACACCAAGGCAAAGGGGGAAGCAAGTGACTCAAGCTCCTGGGAAACTTGGATGGACCAAAACCAAGTGCCAAGCTGAACTTTGGACTGTTCAAGTTCTAACCTGGATCTCGGCTAAGCAGCTCAAGCTCTTTTCTGACAGAGATCTATTTTGCATGCCACATAAAATTGTGTTTACCTGATTTAGTGTCTAAGAATACAGTTCTCCTTCAAAGTGTGTTTGTATGGACTTAGTTGTATGGGCTGATGTATATGGAAATCATGTTATAAAATATACATATAGAAATGCCCTGAAGTTTAGTTCTACAAGCACTTTAATGGTGTCAAGGCTTAGATCTGTTTCCAGCTCTGCAGAAGACAGAAATGAAACCTGTTTACAGTCAAAAGAAGAGTAAAGTATTTTGGCACAAGTGTCTTAACAGATATCACCTGAGACCAGATATAAAGTGGCAGGTGATATCCCCGAGAGTGAAAATAGTCTATCCTCCCTCTCTCCTTAAAAAGCAGAACTAATTAATTGCCTGCTTTAAATCACACGCACATGTATACATGAGTAACAACGCATCCTTTGCAAGCAAGGAAAGAATAAATTTGAGCTGTCAGATGATAAGGGGATCCTTTGGCATTCCTTTTCAGTTTTAAATCATAGGTTGTGTTTAAAGTAAATTCCCATGTTCTCTGTGTGAAACTAACTCTTTGAAAGGTAGAAATTAAGAAGATTGATGCTCTTTATCCAGCTAATTGTGTAATAATTTGGTAGAGCACAACAGGCTTGTAATTTTGGAAGGAGAAGAGAAAGTCTAGAAAAGGGGTGGAATCCACCCTGGGTAATGCCGTAATGAAATACACATCTTGCATGTAAGCAACTGAACCTGAGCAAGATCAAAACATCATGGCATCCATACAGCAGGTCCTGAATATCCTTTATTCAGCACCTTGAAGTGATACTTATAACAGCACAAAATTAGTATAAAATACTACTGAGGTAGTGATCCAGATATTTTTCATCATCCTCAAAAGGAGTCCCTGCAGAAGAAGGAAAACACTGCAAAATAAGACCTGGGGATATTTAGTAGCTTGTCACGCAGCCATCACTAATACACAGGAAACGGAAGTTGCGATAGTGAAAGACTGTATTTTAGCTACTAAAAGTGTTTCTTAACATCTTCCCACATTGAGGAAGGTGAAGACAACAGAGATGGAGAGGGCTGGTTTCCCGAACAGGGAGCTGCATGTGTGACTGCCACTGGAGTTCAGTGAGACTGCAGGGGATCTGGCTTTCTAACTGCACTGAGATGCAGAGGCAATAAAACTAGTTTTATTAATCTGGCAGGGGCCAGAAAGGTCATGACAGACTCCAATGTTCACCTGATCTCTGTAGGAATTCGAGATGGTTCAGGTGCAGGGATGTTGCTTGGGCCCTCTGTAGAGGAGCACTTTATATCAGAAAGCTGAATCCTACTGCCTGAATTTTGATTAATTTGTGGGTTTAATCTGCTTTTATTGTTCACACCCTTCCTCTTGAAAACCATTACCATACATACATGTTGAAACAGAGCACATACTTGGTTGTGATGATTTTGCTTTTCAACTACCATTTATTGACTTGCCTTACAGAACTGGAAAACAGCTGACTGTGAGGCTACGGGAGTAAATACTGCATTGCACAACAAAGTGAGAAGTAACTGGAATAAAAATTCCCACCCTGAGCCTTTACTGAACAGTGCTTGGGAACAAGATATTATTTCTGCATGGTGCAGGTGGTGTTAGACATGTCGTATGGAAGGTCAGCATGCACTTCCAGTTAATGTACAGGTGCTACATTTTCCTTTTCTTGACCTTTCCTAGGTTTCAAATCTGGCTTAATTCCTCCCTCAAGAAACTAGTATAGCAGCAATAATCACTTAGTTTATGCCCACCCACAAGTGATCACAGGGGTCATACACAAGAAAAAGTCTGTATTGCTTTCATTGGGGAATAGAAGAGTTTATGTTTGACAAGAAAAGAGAGAAAGCATGAGAGAAAGACATGCACATGTTCTTTTTCCATATTGGGGTCAGTGTATCCTCCAGGCAACCATTTCAATAGCCAACGATATTTGGGTATGTATGGCTGACAACATCAAACAGAGACTTCGCAAACTTCATTGTACAGAAGAAAAAATGTTTGTCTCACTTTTCTGAAACCAGGTATTTGGCATTTGACAAGTACCTTGCATGGGATTTGCCAACTGCAGTCAGAAATGGCAAAGTTCCACCTGACAAATCTCCTATAGCAAAAATCAAAACCCCAAACCTTGCCCATTTCCTTTGCTTCTCTTTGCTCTGACTTGCAAAGCCTCCAAAGATTGTTTTCTAAAGCCATGGTTTTTCTTCTGGAACCCTTTGTTAGAATAAATTCTTCCAGGTAGCTCTAAAAGAAGACCGTGTTTACCAGTATAACTCACTGCTCATTTAATGGATTCCTATGGAAGTAAGTGGAGGGATATTCTCAAATACTGGTCGTTTCCTATTTTACAGGCAAAGTGTATTAGATACAACTTGCTGTATTTCCCAACCGTTGGTTTCTTTTGCCCTTTTTTTTTTTGTTTTTCTTAATAATAGCTGATTTTAAAAAGTTATTTGCAGATTTTTTTTTTTGTCAGAGTCTTGCACTGGCATCACCAATTTGAAAAGCAACTAAAGACTAAAAAACATTTGCAATGACACAGGAACACACAGAGAATTTTAAAATGAGCCTTTAATGGAGATTACTACATTAAAAAAAACACGAAAAACCAAGAACAAAAACAAACCAACCAGAAAAAACAAAACATTGAAGCAAAGAGCCACTTATCTTTTCAAGTTTCACAACAACTGTGTCCTTGACAAATGCATGGAGGTTAGCTACAAATTAAAAAGTTACCTTAGCATAAAAGGAACTAAGCTGCTAGAAACAAGAGGTACCTGCAGACTCTTGCAAGAGAAATAAGGGAATGGTGTTTAGGACCAGCTGTTTCCATTGACGAGTTGCTCTTGAGGTACCCCGTGGAGTTTAGGACCTTGAAACAAGTAGATAGGCACCTGGTAAGATGTGTTAGCCCAACACCTGTGGCAAAACCGGGGCAAAAGCCTGATCACTGTTCCCTGCCAAAGCAGCCTTTTGGAGCTGCAATACTGGGGTGCCCAGGACCAGAGAGCCACTGTGAGGTTTCATATGTGAATATGAGGTTTTGTGAAGATATGCTATGCCTGTAGATAATTTCCTAAAGAGAGATCATGTTTGGGAAGACCTATTTCATTCAATGTCATATTGAGTGATCTCCCCACAGATGGCGGTGGGTGACATGGAATGGGGAGAAGCAGAAAGAAGGAAGGACAAACCATGTCCTGCTCCCCTCGCTTAGAAGAAAGCTCAAAGTGGATGCCTCTGCTTTTCTACCAGACAAATTAGCTAGTTTATTCTTCTCCACCTCCAAATATTTTGTTTTATTTTTAGACTTCCCAGGGAGCAGATGAAAGTCATGGACTACGTGAAGGGTATCAGATTTCTCCAGCCCCGCCCCTTTGCATTCCTTCTCTCAGTTGTTGTGTATTCCTATTTTATTTTAGATTAAGGTTCTCAGGGTTGGCTCAAGATGGCCATCGGCTAGCAGAACACAACATGAAAACTGTCCCAAAGGGCCTCCAAGGGCCAACTTTGCATCCAGGAAAGTGCCAAAAAGCCTTGGAGCAATGTCCATGAGCAGCTGCAGTGGATTTCTGCCACCTCAACGTTTCTCTGCAGATGAAGAGAAGCTGAAAAAGGAATAACTATTACCGTGACCTTGCTTACGGCTCAGATGTCATGGAATCCTATTTTTTATTTAAGAGATGACCGTTGAGATTTTAATTGGAAGAGACTGTCATGCAATGGAGCAGAAATTAACCCACAGAATGTATAATTCATCTCATTTTGAAAAGTTTTTATTGCTGGTCTCTCAGGCCCTAAGCACACCCCAGTCTGTGTTTTGGATAAGAAATACCTGATTTCTCTTGTCTCTCATCAAATTGGACTAGCACAGCCAGTACTTAGAGTATTGCCACTCCCCAGAAAACTCCATGTGTGGTCCCTGTTTCAGTTCAGCAAAAAATTCAAACATTCTCAGACAAAAATACATGAGGTTATCTTAGTCTCATATCCCTTAGGCTCACATCCCCCTGCTTTCTTGAGGCAGAATTTGTCCACTCACCTTGTTATGCAGTTGGAAATAGGAAAAGCTGTATAAAAAATCATTCCCATTGCCCTTCCATGCATGTCCCCCATGACCTAGGAGAGAGCTATGTAATACTCCCATAATGAAGTAGCAACTTCCATCTTTCCTCTCAAGCTGTGTCACACGAGTGCTTTCCCCAAGGGTGTCTTTTCAAGGATGCAACCTCTTTTTCTGGACCTGTTATCAGCATGAAAAGCTGTGCTACTCTGCAGAGTGCAAGCCTTTCCTTGCCTCTACCTTGCTGCTATGCGGGCAAAACAGCAGGCTTGCCCAAGGGGACAAGAGTGCCTCTCTTCTCTTGATCCAGAGCTGAACCTAACTGTTCTGATACCTCCCTTCTTAGCATGGAGACTGAGGTTCTGTCCCTGCTCCTGTAGTGCCACAGCCCTTTCTGGTATGCCCTTGGCGGCCCTTGTAATCTGTGTCTGTTTCCACCTATAAAATGGCAGTACTCACCCTTGACTCACCGGTAGTATAAACTAACCCTACATTTAAGGCCATGTGGACACTGACTTTGCTTGTAACACTCTAGCTGTAGCAGCAAAGTAGCTGAATCCCCTGATGATGCAGGACAGGAAGGGCAGTGGAGTGAATGCAAAATACTTGGCTCTTGGTATTCAGTGCAGAGGTTTCTCCTGATGTCCTGGAGGCCCTAATGGTGGGAGGGAAATTTTTTCAGGAGAATTTTGAGTAACAGAAACATGTTGACACATCAGCATTGTAGGTCATATGTACGTAATTGTAGGTAATATATCAGGCACAAACAGAAGCATTTCTCCTGCCTTCACAAGTGTGAAGACCACATCTAGGTTTTTTGAAGAAAGATTTGATTCTTTGTAGTGGGCTGCAGCCTGCTCTTATTTTCCCAAGCTTAGTCTGAAACACAGAGTCAAACCTTTACAGCTGAAAAATGAGTAAATCGATAAAAAGAAGTCAAACGTCTAACAAGCAGTCCAGCACCATACAGCAAAGCAACAACCTGCTATGCACCTTCCTATTTCAGCCACCTATCTCTAGCATCACCCGCCCAGCATAAGTCATTCCATAATTGTTTTCTTCCTGGACTCAGAATTTCACTGTTTCTTCTCAGCTCTTCATTCATCTGTGTTGATCAGTCAGTTAGATGTTCAGCAAAGCTACTCACCATTCATTTGACTTCACACTCTTACATGCAGTGCTCTTGCTAGTAAAAATTGCTAACCAGTCCAAGCTGATGTTCAAGATGGCTAGTAAACATGTCCTCACTAGTGACGGATGAGACGTGTTTCTTAACACACTGATGAATTCATTAACTGAGATGGATGTGTTTTATCACATCAGGCTTTACATTGCTTCCTCTGGGATTAATTTTATAGACGCAGTAAGATTTTTACAGCATATGAAAGGACTCAGGTACTGAAAAGTAGATTTACAAACCCTCAAGTTTACAAATAGAATGTACAATCGGTGGTCAGTGGAGTTCAAAATGACCTCTGTAAAGGATTTTGCCTTTTAACTGCAGAAATATGAGGCCTGAAGAGTGCAGAAATAAAATACATACTATGGTAAGAATTTAAAACGGAAAAATTCAGGTGTTTTATAATTGGTTGCTCATTTCTATACACTAAATTCAGCTCTTCATTCAGAAGAGGTCTGTAGATATAATCAGAGCTTGTCGGTTGTAGTTTTTATTCATTTCATAACCATTGTATTACGTGGTGTTATTTTTATAGTGATCACAGATAGCTGACTATTAATTTAAATGGCTAGTGCAATCTCATCTTTTGTGTTTATTGGTAGCTTTCTCAAATACGTTCTTCTGTCGCACACTGAATAATGGAAATTTCTTGAGCCTGATCTATTTGCCATCTAGAAAGTACAGACTCTGAGATGGATTACCACTTAAGCCATGGCCACCTAAATTACCTAGAACTATAACCAACAACCAGCTCTGATGATTTTTGTACTGTCAGGGCAGTGAAAAATTAGCCTTTCTGCCATTCAGCCAGCCAAATTCTGCTCTACTTTTCCTGCACATGGGAGCTGAAACACATGGGAGGTAAATTTCTGAAACTGGTAACAAAACTTAGTCCGAGTCCTGAGTAATAATTGATTTATCCAGGAGAAGTGTAGCAGGCTATTGATAGCTGAAGGTCTGATTTACCTTTTGTGCTGGTATAACGTTTTCCTTTAATAGGCTCATTTCTGATTTATATTGCTATAACCAAGAGGAAAGTCCATTTCAAGGCAGAAGGGAAGGTTTATTATGTCAAAGATTGAGGTTTTCAACATTCTCTAAGCAATTAATTAATCCACAACTTTAAAACAGAAATATTCCCCGCACTGGTTTCTGGGATCTTCCTCCAATATTATTTTAAAGGTCTCAAAGAGAGAGCCTTTGCCTCTTCCTGTGAGCAACTGTTGTGCCATCTTAAAGATGGCATTGTCTGCAAGATACCCTGGCTGCTTCCTTTAAAATGTTCATTCTCCCTGTCTCATTATGATTAGAGGCACTGTGGAAAAGGCGTGATTCCCTGGGTGTTGTCCACAGTTCCCAGGTGGGATGTGGTGGGTGCAGGCTGTCCTGGGCAGTGCAGCCTGAGGCTGCCTAGCTGCAGCAGCATCCCACCCCACCATGCAGAGAGCTCTCCAGCTGGACCTGCTGCCCCTGGATGGCTTCAAAGGGCACAACAGATTCTGGAAGCCCTAACCATAACAGCAGAAGCAGCTTTGAAAGACAAGTCAGACCCCTCTATAGTCCGCAGGAAAACGAACCCATTGCTAAAGCTCTAGAAAGCAGATTTGGGGGCATGGGGTGGCCACACACAGGGAACACCAGCAACAGGTTTTTCCCTGGGGTGAGGGCCCAAGTGCCCCAGAACCCAGGAGCAGGCTTTGCACAGAAACAAGGTGATCCCTGTCCTCTGTCTGGTGAATTCCATGTGTACCTGAGAGGCATCATCTCCCCCTTGGTTTCTGCATCCCACTTAACCTTTACTTTGGAAAAAAAAAATGTAGCAGTTGGGTGCACAGCCATGAAAGTTGCTGGCCTCTGGCATGTGTGATGGACTGACAGCATTGGTCCTTCTACTAATGTTTTGCCAGAAGGTTGGAACTAATGTATGCTTCAAGTACAAATATCTTCTAGTACTTAGAGTTGATGCTGTTTGACTGAGGCGTTTCCATGCTTTTGTACCAAATTCTGCTCTCATTTACATATCCCCTATTCTGCTCCTGTGATATTACTGTTGCTCCTACAGCAGCTTTAAAAGCTTCCCTTTCATCTGCCTATTGCTTTTTCATCAGTATTTAGTGCATGCAAACCCTCACATGCTATTTAAGAGCTTTCTGAGTCATCCTTGTGTTTAAGACACCACCCTTTGTGAGGAGGTTTGCCCTTCGTTAATTATTGCTCTTGGATCTTCCCAGGCGGCAGAATCTGAGAAAATAAGGAGACCCCTTGCAGAAGTTACCAACAGTTTACATTTATGTGCCATTGAGAGACATGTCCATCCTGTTAAGCTTTAATGGCTGTAGCTATATTTCCTCTAGACCTCCACACCAGGAGAGAGCACTTAGAACAATGCCAAAGTCTTTGGTCATGTTCAGTCTATTTCCACAAACATACGCAAGATAAAAGATCCTCAGCTAAAACTGAGTGCTTCAGACAGTCCAGCCGCGTCTTCCACAGATGTGCTTTTCATTCCACTCTTGAAAATCCTCCTCCATCAGGACTGAAAGTCTGGTCCTGCAAGAGCCATTAAGCACTTTGCTGCTATCTTCTGTAGTGGCCGGATCTCTGCCCAGATGTTCCTTCTTTGCTTTAACATCTTCCTGCACTCCTGGACTCCTAGTACCACTTTGTTCCACTCCCTGTCACACACTTAATTCCCTTTTTTCTCCCTGATTGACAAACAACTATTTATGGCAAACAGCGGAAGTGGCAGAGGATGCTCGTTAATATCCTTGCCAGATGATGTTTCCATACAAGCGGGTCGGTGTCGTGACAAACGCAATCATTCTGGGGGATACTGTGCCCTCATTCACGACAACAATCAGGCTCTCAAAATCCCTCACATAAAATAGCTGGCAAGAGCATCCTGTTATCTCTCTTTTTTGACTGTGCTAGCTGGTACAGGCTGCTCTGCCTCATGCAGTCTGTGCACTGGATACAGCTATGTGAAGATTTCAGTTTAGTTCTTTGATTGCTTTTTCTGCTGGGTCTGATCTAATTGCTGTCAGGATGCATAACTGGTGGTTCAAGTGGCAATGGGAAGTCCTAGAAAATGCTTTTGAGCTTTAAAATCTCCTTAGGACAGCTTCTTCCCCTTCCAGAAAATTTGCTAAGCTTCTAAACCTTGTAAAAATCATTGGTTAGTGTGGAAGAGATCTCAGACTAATGTGATACTAATGTGCCAAAATTCAATCACTGTGCACACCATGGCATCACTTCAGTAGATACAGCTAGGCAAGTATTAGATTTACAGCCATGGGTTTGCCAGCTTGGTCTGCCAAGTCAAGTTCTTCAGCAGTCCTCAGGACTTTCCTGGATCATTGCCAGCCAGATAGATCTCATCTGCCTCTTTTTCGATCCTGACAGCCTCCCACATATGGTCTCCTTCTCTGGATGCCTATCTTTGCCTCATGTGGGTCTTAACCCATCTTTACATTTTACCTGGAAGTTTTGGCTTAACCACTGCGTGAAAGACAGAGGCGATAATCAATTTTCAGGGAGTTGTTCTAAAAATTAATTGGTGGACTACTTTGAGCAAACTTAGCCTAATATTTAATTCAAGCCCAGGCATTCCAGAGGTGGGAGTGGTTTTGAAAACTGACAACTCCTGATTAACATCTTGCAAAAGTGCTGATTCTCAAAAGACAGGGGATAATAGGGCTGGCTGTTACTACCAAACTGGTGATTCAACCACTTCGGTTCAGTCTCTGTTCCTTGTTTTGGCAGGACTGGCAGTATATTATCGGGCAAATTATGGAATAGGTAGGACTTTGATTACTGTTGTCATTCCCAGTTTGTTTCTCTCTTCTGGGTTGGTATGGCAAGTAAGTCTACTTATTTTAGTACCAAGAGCAATTACGGAGATATTGTGAGCTCCTAGTTGGACCACTTCAGTGCTACCCTGGGACCAACCATAACTGTTTCAGGTAATTTGAGTGTGTAATGAGTGTAATTAAACACACAGCCCTTTGCAGCTAATTTCTGTACCTGGCAGATCTTTGAAATGTGCCAATTTAGGAAGCACAATGTGTGCTGTACCTCTCTGGCAGGATTTAGCAATAAATCTCCAAGGAAACTCCCTGGACACATAGTGTGTAACAACCTCAGACTGATCATAGTCTGCTGACACGCTCAAAGGTACAATGCCAATGTGACGACCTTGAGTTGAGACCCGACGTGACGAAATCAAGAAAGTGAAATTTTAAAGAAAGATTGCAATTTTTAATATGTGAGCATGGAAGGATGCCTTAAAGAGTGATTAATGTGGCATCCCATTAGCTTTAAGTACTACAGAACATCTGGCATATTTCCTCCTTGACTGCAAATTTCTGAGCACTGGTGTTATGTCATCTTACAGTGTTCATTTTCTCCCCATCTCTATAAATCATCTCAGCAATTGTTGTTCATATGAAAATAATTATATAAATGCACTTGATTAAATTAGCTTTCGTCTAGTAGATTTTTTTTTTATATGGGCATTTCCCTTTCAAAAATAACTCTGAGGAACCGATGCATTAGGTTTGTGCCATGTGATGGAGATTAGAGCCCCTCAGCACTGCTAAGCCAGTACATTTCAGCACACCTAGGGCCCAAATGCTGTACCTGGGGCTGATCCACTGGGTTCCTCTCACATAGGTACCTGCACAAAATTTTGCTCATGGAGGCAATCAACTTACGAAATTTTAATGATGTTCTGAAGCCGGCTTTACTCATTCAAATTTTGTTGATTTGTATTACCCTTGGAGAGAATGATAATGACCAGACTGCATGCCACAGTGACCTTAAACTCTCTCTTCTGTTACTACATCTTGTGTGCTTTAACACTGAGCAGATTGGGTCCAAATGTAAGAGGATAAAGTCAGAGTGATTAGGGATTTGTCCCATGACTTCAGCACTGTTGGATCCTCTTGAATGCCTTAAAAGCCCACATGAATTATGGACATAACTGCATGACAACATACACTTTTGAAATGTTTTTTTCAATGTTTCGCAGTTAATTGAGCAAACCAAAATAACCAGCAACCTCAGGGAAGGTAGCAATATCAATTACACTCTTTATGTCTTTCTCCAGCTCCTGCCTTTTAAGTGTGAAGCAAAACTGTACTTGGTGGCAGCCACAATGGGGTTGAGGGGTGGCTCTGGATCCTCACAGCCCCTTTTCTGATCATGCACAGCATCCAGCTCTGGGTGTTGTGCTGCTGCGCTACCTTGGAGCATTACAGAATAAACAACTTGAAAATACCCACCGCTTAAAGCATGGCCATCTTTCTCCCCCCACCTCTTCCTTTTGAAGAGGAAAAGAAGGAAATGTCTTTTATACAGGGCCCATCACACATTTCTCCTAACCACCCACTTTCTTCAGCATCCGGGGTTCTGCTGTGGCAGGCTGACCTAACTTCACTTGGGTGCTAGACAAATCTCAGTGTGCAAGAGTTTAGATTTGAGCTACTTGCCTGAGGGAATATGAGGTGGGAGGAGGAGAGGAGATGAGCGTATCAAACCTAGGGTGCGTTACCACCAGTCCCTCACTGTGCACACACTGAAGCAAGAGTGACAGAAGGCAGGAGTGTGAGGGAGAGGGACTCCTCCTCTCCACAGGCACTTGAAGTAATTAGTGCTCTGCTGTATTCAGAGGGGCAGTGGTTGTGCACTAAGCAGAAAACAGCTCCAAGCCCTGTATTTAGGGGGGGATTTTTTTTTTTTTTTTCTGAGTGCTAGGAGCTGTCTTTGACCATCTCATGCCAAGTGTGCTTCTAAAAAGGAACTGCTCCTGGAGTGCATGTATTTCAGTTTGTTGTTCTATTACACAGGCACATGGCATGATTCCCCATTGAAAGTCCAACTGCTTTGTCCTCTTCAAGGTTTTGGGAACTTAGAGACCAGGCAAAATTAGAAAATTAGTCCAGAGAGAATCCGCACACCCCACAGAGCCACTCACTCACCTTAGCAATGTGGTGCAACGAGAAAAGGTGGGAAATACATCATAGGTAAACACAAACCACGTGGGACCTCTGTTCCCTGCCAGGCCTGGGCATATTCTGGATCTCAGCTTCTCATCTGAAAAGCGAGGAGAATGGTACTGCATCACCTCCCAGCTGTGCCGTGAGGATGTATGCATTTCTAGCCTGATGCCTTAATGTGCACCCAGGCAGAGAGACTCATGGTTTCTTTCTTTTCTTTTTCCTGCAGTTAGAGTCAATGGAAATATCCTGATCTATGTTATCTGTGTGTCACACCCTTTTAAATAACAGATGCAACCTTTGGTATCACTTAAATTCAAATAGGCCCTATAAAAATATTTTTTTCTACAAAACAGGTTCTTGGCTCCAGAAGAGGAAGCATCCTCCAGGTCTTGAGAGGTTTTCTTATTCTTTAAGTCATTTTATACAAATCAAGATCTACTATCAATGGTGTAAGTAAGTCCCGTGAAGTCAGGGGAGATAAAGGTTGAGATGAATTACATGTTTGGAATCCTCAATTAACCTTTTGATCCCCAGGTTGTCCAGAGCAGGTCATTCACACCCAACCAAAATACAGCACCAGCATCCCAAAAAGTCACTTGAAATCCTACTAATAAGATACAAGATTAACCATCATAAGAGGCTTGGTTTGAATAAGCATGCACACATTTGACTGCTTATCTGAAATGTATCCAAATTACTGCAGCCTAAAAACCTTGTAAGAATGGGCTCTGTGAGGTGACTTGCACTAGTTTCTTGTTTTAGTTGGTCAAAAAGGGAAAAATGGGAAATGCTTGCCTCTTGGAAAAGGCCCACTGAGGAGATGGGGTAGAACTCTGTACAATCACCTCAGATTTGCCCTACATCCATTTACTTTTTGAAAATAACTGCTTTAGAGGAGATGGTGTGCTGATATAACAGAGGCAGCTGAGGCAGGGATTTTCACTTACTCTGCATATCATTTGGTGCACACAAACCTCTTCTATAAAAATACGTTTTCAAGACCACAAAGTCATGCACTTGTATTAGGAAACGCCCTGATTAAAATAATCCAAACAGCCTCAGTTCATCCTGTTCAGAGGCTGAGTTTTGTGATTGTCCATAACTTCCCAGTCCTGTACAGCCCACATTGTGCTCACACTGCCTCAGCCCCTGGGCGTGATGGATGGCGCAACACATCACCACCTCAGTGGTGTTTGGTGTGCAGTCCCACGCGTTATTTACTGTGCACCACTATGGGAAGAATCACTCATTTCTTCATGAGCCTTCCTGAGGACTTCACAATTGGCAATGAGTTGCCTCACAGGCGTTTAGAAATACTCTCTCACAATAACAAAAACAAAAAGCAATTTAGCCCCTTTCTACACATAAGGAATATGAGGAAAAAGAGGTGGAGGTGAAAGCATATTTCCCATGAACTATGATTGCAGCTTTAAGTGTTCAACACTTCTGCCAGTCAGACTGAAGGGTTTTAGGCAGAAATCAGAAAACAGAAGATAAACAATCCCTAACCCTGTCAGACTAAAGGGTTTTGAGGGGGGGGGGGGGCATCTACTCCATTTTTCTCTGTGAACAATACAGATTTCAAACAGCAAACATTGTTTGCATAGTGTTTGCTTACTGTTGATTTTGAATGGGAAAATCACTTTGTTGCTATTTTTATTAACTTAAAGGGTACTTTTTATTTCAACCTGAACTCCTGCTTCAAATTTATTAAACGTTAAGTAAATGTTGGGGGGGGGGGGGGGCATCTACTCCATTTTTCTCTGTGAACAATACAGATTTCAAACAGCAAACATTGTTTGCATAGTGTTTGCTTACTGTTGATTTTGAATGGGAAAATCACTTTGTTGCTATTTTTATTAACTTAAAGGGTACTTTTTATTTCAACCTGAACTCCTGCTTCAAATTTATTAAACGTTAAGTAAATGTTAAGCTTAAATGAAAATTTTTTCATTAGTCACTATGACTGTTAATAACCAGGTGTGAGAAGTCTGGTTGAAGGGACCGCCTTAGTGTCACGCCGAGGTCCAGCATTTAGGGGGGCTAGAATTTCTCCACAGCAGCCCCCAGCTTGTATTCTGCCCAGTCCCCTGCCTCACTGGGAACAGCTTTTCAAGCTTTCTCAGCCAATGAGGACATTCAGCTGGGGCATACAGCCAACCCAGGATCGTGCTCATTCCGATCAGAGCAAATGAATCCCCCTGAAACTCACTGCCCCTGAAATTCCCGCTGGCACTCACCCTAGGTTTTTGTCCTTTGGAAGCCAAAACAGACGAGAAGTAAGGACAGGTGCAAAGCAGCATCTCACCAATATCCTGCACTGGGTCATGGCTGAGGCATGCCCCAGAATCACACCCAGATCCCCTCATTCAGGTGACCATCTGCTGCCCCTAATACAAAAAAGAGGCACATCACCTGATTTTCCAGGCTGTAAATTGTGTGAGTTCAGGGCAGCATAAGGAGAGGTGCCTGTTCCTCACTCCTCTGCCAGTATGCCGATTACAGCATTTGCCTAATCAGAGATTCTGCTTGCATAAAACTGGGCTTTTTAGACTTCAAAATCAGCTCAGGAGAGTTGGGCAGGGCTCTGTTTCTCTCTACAGCACAGGGCATGTTTGTTTGCAAGAGTCTGTCTTGGTACCAGTATTTCACATAGCAAATCATGAGACCAGGAAATAAATATGGGACAAAAAGGGAAATTTGCCAAGATGAGCCATTTTCTTGAGAAGTTGAAGGCTGGGTTTATGCATGTCTGAGTGCTCTGTCCCTTTTTATCCAGACAAGAAAAATTCCCGAAGGATGGTTACTCTTCCTTTGGCAAACCTTCCTCCTTCCCAAAATGGTCCCTCTGCAGAGGCCCCAACAGTATTAAAGTGAAGGTGAAGTATGTTGGCGCTTATTGCAGGAGGTTAATATTTGAAAACAAAGCCAGGCAGACTTTGTTCCCAGGAACTACCGCTGTTGGCAACATGCATGCTCATTCAAGGCAGCTGCAAAACAAACCCCATTCCCAGTAGCTGTTTTCACTGTGAGAATGCAAAAGCTGCTCATCCCCCACAGACAGGAACTGGTACTGGAAGACTTGTGCTAAAACCCAGCACGTACTCACTGTGGCAGCACGAACAACACTGCCTGCGAAGGGTACTCATAATTATAGTTCAGTCTTTCTCAGGATGAGCTATGATTCGTTACATGAACATAAAGCTCCATGGATAATAACCAAAACAAATCAAATCAAAACATCATCCTTTTACTTGAAAGATGCTACATGTTTCATCGCTTCATAAAGGTGAATTTTTTTAAGTCGGGAAGCTCTGCAGTGCTGTGAAGGTGTAATGGGCTCCAGCTGCTCGCTGAGCTGGTTACAGCATTAACTGCAAGGAAAACACAGCACATCCACACCTGGTGTCACTTTGTCGTTGGTTTGGCAACACCCCTTGGATGAACTTGCGCTAGTGAGCTTCAACGGACTCCTCACCGTGAGTCAAAATAGGAAGGGATGCAGAGGGGCACCTAGTCTGCCTGTATTCTTATCCTGGAAGCCACCAGAGCACAACACGATGTTGTCCTGCACAATTTGCAAGTACTGCACCTAGAAGAGAAGAATCAGCAACATAAAGTATGCTTCCATATGCGAGTAAATGAATATTGCCTTTCCATGACATATAAACTGAGGATATAATGCATAGCAATACAGCGTGGCATTAGGCAAGATGATTTACACCTAGGAGATGCTGTAACTATGTTTTTTCTTTCCTGTATGGTTTTGTGTCAGGTCACTTCACTGCAAGCAATTGAACAGATCTGCAAGTTAAGCAGGCAGGGGTAGCAGAAAAGTGAATATACATTAGTAGTGTTGATAATGCCCCCATTAATGTCTGTCACTGCCAGTCTCTGTCTCAGTGCAGTTAAACATCTGATGGGATGAGTGATCACCCGGTGCCATACAGCACACAGCCAGAAGCCTTCCTTTGAAAAGCAGTGAGGCAAACCTGGTACATCTGAAGGGAATTAATTGCAAATTGACGGCAGCCAGGCAATATTGAAACAGCAACTGGAACAGCTGTTGCTGATGTTCTCCTGTTTGAATCCATTCTGTCATCTTGCCTAAGCCACACAGAGGCTGCACATGCAGAAAAATCGACTGCTTTGCCTTGGCTAGTTATTCGAATTCTTTGTTTTGAGCCTTCGCCCTCTTTTGTTTTTTGTTTTGGGTGGTTTTTTTTTTCGAGGCTTGCTTTTAATAAGCTGGTAGATGGTGTTAATAGCCTTTCCCCCTATTATTCTCATTTGACTCCTCATTTCAGGGTACTGTAAAAGCTATACATAATCCTTTGCCACAACAGAGTTTCATTCTGCACAAACACACACTTGCTGTTTCACACCTCTAAAGCAATACTGAAACAGGAAAAGGAGAGCAAGAGCAATGCCAACGCTTTCTGCCCCTCACCCCATGGTATGATACTTCTTGTGGGGGTGGGGGAGTCGTTGGATACAGGAGTCTAATCCTGGCAGCAGAGCTACAATTAATTATCCATAGAAAAATTTAAAAAAAAATTAAGAGCAGAATAAAAGATTTAATGAGTTACACAGGGACAATGTTTTATCAGGAAAGGAGAGGCAACAGGCAGCTCCAGCCATCCACCCACACATTCCTTCGTGCTTTCTCTATCCAGGGAATTGTGTGGTTATGCAGAAATCACCTTCATGAGGTCAGTGTGTTCGCTGGGCTGAAAAGAATTGCCCTCCTCACCACTTTCCTCAAAAAAGCAGGACTAGTGCTTTTCTCTTATGTGCAGGCTGTGTAAATCCAAAATTACTCTACGGAAGTAATTGAGCTCTATGGATATGGGGAAATAGGCTGAACTACCTCAACACAAACCCATCATCCTGGAAATTGATTCAGGAGCTAACATGACTGCAGAAATCTAATTGATGAGTGGATGTAATGATATATAACAGACAAGAAAACATCAGTGGCTTTATGTACAATAGGCATTTTTGCAGCAGAACATGGATTTTTGCATCCCACTGAAACCTCGCCTGACATATAGGAGGCTTCATGGCGGGGCTTAGGGGAGATTTTATAGAGAGTTGAAAGTGGATTTTATTTCCCTGTAAAGCAGTGCCTTGGTTCTGGAGCTTAGCCTAATTGTCTAGGACTCCATGTGTTTACACAGCAACATAATGTTATACCGTATCTCCTGGAGCGATATTAATAACACAAAAGGTTTTCTATTAGTTTTGTGATTATCATTTGTGTTATGATGCTCCTACAGAGCCCAAGGTTGTGTCAGGGTCCCACTGTCTTAGGCAATATGGAAATGTGTTGTAAATGACCATCCTTGCTCTGAAATGATACTGTATTTTCAATTTATATTACATGACAGGGTATTGATACATTACTTTTCATCTCAAAGGCTCTGTAAGCACTTCTCATTACACGGTGTATTCACAGTGCAGGGCAGAAGAGTGTGAGCACTAAATATTTACTATGCAACACCACAGTGAAGAGACTTTAGCTCAAGACAGATGAGTAAATGTTTTACTTAGGGTGAGTGCTAAGTGAGGATGAGTGTCCTTACAATCCAAACAGGAGCAGAATGCTTAATGTCTTGCTTGAATGATTCATGGGTAATAAAATACACAGTTTCTAGCTTCATCCTACAAACATGGAAATGATGCTGCTTGGATATGAACATCAGTCATGCATCTGCTTGGCCAGCATAGCCAAAGATCATCCCATTCATCCATTTCTCCCTGCCTCTGCCCAACTACATCACTTCCCTGCTAGCGCTGATGAAGTTAAACAACTTTCAGCATCACCAGTCCAAATCCCTACTCAGCAGTTTATGTAACTGTGCTTGCAAAAATTGGCTTAAAATGCTTTGTAAACTGAACCTTTCAAGGTCTGTTCTGGAGCTCACTGGTTAATGCTCTGTATTACAGCAAAACAGATCTTGCAGTAGAAGCTGTCAGGGTTTTGTCGTTCTTATTCCCTGTGTCTTGAAACTTGGGATGAAAAAGCCCCGAACAACCATTGTATGCACCATACACAACTGGTATGAAAAAGCAGCACTGCTGGCTAATGGCATCATTTTCTCAGTTGAAAAGAATGCATGGGCACTGAGCTGAAATGCATTTGAGATGAGTAGCTCATTTTGTTAGTAGCAATGTTGCCCATGGAATCTGCAGTACTGCCTACAATGCTCTTCAGCAGAAGATGGAGTTTGGCTTCCATGTTCTGTGTCTCCCAGTGTGGAGCAGGAAAAAAAAAAATCTGGATTTAATGCTTCCTTGGAATATTTCTGACATATGACGTATTCTGAATGTGACAAATAGGTAGAGTTTAGGCTCACATGACTTCTGGAGCTGATGTGAGGCATTCTACTTCAGGTCCTAAGTGCTTCATGTTTATGATAAATGTGAAGATACGTAACATTGTGCATGAAGATTTCCAGAAACCCTGCTCTCTTCGGTCTCCTGCCCATCTTCTCTGCTGATTACAGCATTTTATCTACTTTATCTGATTTTATCTATATTTATCTATTTTATCTGATGGTGTTAATTTCATCCAGATACAGTGAAATGACTGTAAAAGGTCCGTGAATTTGCAAGTGCAAAGGACACGTATGGTGAGCAGCCATCACCAACATGAAGTTTACTATGTCCGCCTATGGATTCAGTGTCAATAAAATTGCTATAGGGTCAGCAGAGGGAAGTGAGGCTGCGTTAAAAGCAATGTTTGCCCTTTCCTCACCCTGTCACCTTAAGCAAGTGTGTATATCGGATTCCTCTGAGCTTCCCTTACAGAATCAGAAAATTTTATATCAACACAAGAACTCTGTGGGGAGGAGCACTTGTTAAGTCCCAGGCCAGCAACTGTCCTTGAGTACGAAGTCACCATGTCCTGGTCAGAAAAATTCCCAGTTTGGTTGACTTGCAGTCCTTGTATGGAAATAAGGAGCCTGAATTACAATAATCGTACAGCCTATGAGGAACAGCACATTCTCATAGCATCTCACTCTCTGTTCATTTGCCCCATCTCCTCTGGGAAAAAACCAGCATGGCAGATTTCTCATGCTGCTTTTTAATCAAATGACGTAATGTATTGCCCCTTAAGTGTTTAATTGCTTTATTAACCATCAACACCATGTAGTGCTCTATATGACACGGCAAAGAACAGCTGGTTTTCAAAAAGTTTAAAGAGTTGATTATGGGAGTAGAATGAACAAGGTGAAAAAAACTTAGAAGATCATTAGTTTTACCTAGTTTAAATGTAATTTTCTTGCTTTTTGCCTTCCCTTGATACATTGGGCATGTTCTGTTGTGACCAAAACGTGGTTTTGAGTGACCTGGAATAGCTCTGATGGTCTTCTGACAGAATGAAGTATCAGGAGATAATGGAAGTTATGGTCTTTGTGTGCAGAGCCACCAGAGCTACCAAAAGAACAGGCTTATATTTCCCAGTCATTCTGCATAACGGTCAATAGAGGAGGAGATCCAACAGCATGTCTGGGAGGAGGACCAGGAGGAAAAGGGTAGGCTAAAGCTTGATCTGACAGTGCAAGGCATATAACCCCACTTCTTTTCATCTCCAGTCTTTCCTTTTCTCTCTGTCCTGTCTCCTATTGATGATCTTTCCATTCCTTTTCTTGATCTTGTTGCTGCAACAACACTTAGGTGCAATTCATGATTCCCACTTGTTTATCTGCCATGTGGACCAGCTCTTCCTTCAGAGGCTGTGCAAGCGTGTGACCCCAGGACTGCAGTTACAACACTGGCATTTTGAAAACATGATGGTGATTGCATGTCATTTGGGCTCCAGCTGGCACCAGCTGCCTTCTAACAGGAGACCGGGTCATACTATGCTCCCAGTGCACCTGAGTGAGAAATGGTTTACATCTCCCACAACAAATCTTAAAAATCTGTATTTTTCTCCTGCTGTGTGTCAGATCAAAGAGACAGCCTCCTTACTTGGCATCCCCAAGTCTGAGGCACTATCACCATCTCTGATGGTGATACTCTGGGTTCATAGCCCCTATGTGTTTCATAGAGGTTATGCTGAATACAACCAAAACTTGGGTTTGCGTCTATCCTAAACCGGTGCTACTGACTACCCTGGCTGAGAATGCTCTGACTTACTTTCCTGGTGAAAATGTCAGAAATAGTGAATTTCTGCAGTAATGAGCCCTGGAGTCCATGAGCTGGCCAAGTATAAAAAAACATTTCATCAAAAAAAATTCCTGAAAACAAAAAGCATCACATCCTTCAAAGTAATCATGTATTAGAAGATTCTAAATGCTGATATTGCAGGCACTATTTTCTCTCAAAAATCTCCATTTCAGCAGATGACCTTGGCTCTGCTCTTATGGTGATGTAATTCAAGTAACTTGTCCTACGGTACCAGCAGCTGCTAGAGTTAGAAGATCCCGTTTTCTTCATCAGGTCTTTGCCAGATGGGCTGAAATAATATCCCTTCTAAATGTGACAAATGTTTTCCATGCAAGAGGTGGGCCCATGTACTCTTCTAACCCAGCCGGCCCTCTGTACACTGCCAGTTCAATCCTGATCTCACCCCGTCTGCCTGCATTTCCAGCTCTTTACACAAACCTTGAGCTAAGCCCTTTTTCCTTTGAAGGAGTAATTAGCTCCCAATAAGGAGGAAGTCCATCCTGCTATACACTGTTGGTTTTCTCCTATTTTTTTAGCAGGTACAGCTGTTTTTCAGTCTGATTTTAAATGCTGTAAATGGCCTTTCACTCAAGCCCTCAGCGATCTTTCTCAGCAGGAGGCAAGGCAACCAAGTGTTTGACTCTTTGCTTTATAAAAAACCTTTAAATCCTTTTGCCTGACTCTGCTTAATTGTTTTGGAGTCCTTGGCAATTGTTTTTGTTGCTATGTAATTTACAGTTAATGTTGACCCAGCAGCTTCCAAGTTAGCCTCATTGTCCAATACCAAGGAAACCCAGCAGACTGGTGAGAGGAGCTCCAGGGACACTCCTACTACAAGAGCAGCCCATTACCACTTTCAGTCAGAGTTTGGACTCTGTTTTGCTCTTTTTCTTTCAGACAACTGGCTTGAATTCAATCCATAGAGAGCATGAGTAAAAGTTACTAGCATCTGAGGGCTTCTTAGTGGCCTGTGAGGTTGTAGAATCTTGCCCTGCTGCTGTTAAATAGAGAGCCTTGTTTTTAAAACTGCTGCTGTAATTTCCACCCTTTGTTGGCAAATTCAGCAGAAAGGCCAATGCTGAATGGATGTGAAGACCAAGCTGACTCCAGTGGATCATACTGGATGGGTGCTGGTACAGCACCAGGGTCCTTCTCGTGCACTTTTGATGTTGGATATGTATCCTCAGGAAATGGAAGACTCCTTTCCCGTGATGCTTGAATTCATGTCAATTAATTCATTGAGATATTTAATGTATAGTACAGAGAAGAAGGCACAGTGTTCCTTTAGCCTTTCTCCATCAAGGACCAAAATGCAAGGAGGTGGATTTCATGGTCAGACCTGTGTGGGGAAAGGCCTTCCCCAAGGAGACCAGTCAAGAGGCAATAAACTGAAATAGAAAGCTGGATGTCCTCCTGCCTGCTGCATAGACAGCTGATAGATGGACCTGTTCATGCTTCCTCTTCAATTAACTTTTAAATTAA
This sequence comes from Buceros rhinoceros silvestris, assembly GCF_000710305.1. Classification (NCBI taxonomy): domain Eukaryota; kingdom Metazoa; phylum Chordata; class Aves; order Bucerotiformes; family Bucerotidae; genus Buceros; species Buceros rhinoceros. Next base: position 60,440 of record NW_010419390.1, read on the forward strand.
GATTTAATAGGCATTGTCAGGTGTAAGAAAAAAATCTAGACATTTTAGGTGTTTGTAAAGAACCATGGAGGTCTTTCTAGTCTTGTCCCAGTTACAAAAAGAGAAAATAATTCCTTACACTGCATAAGCAACATGTGTGCCTCCCAGCATGGGTTTTCACTTGGTGCTCACGCTCACGACGGAGTTGTGGCAGTTCCAGAAATTTCTATATGCTGGCCTGTTTGTACATTCTTTGCCTGATCCAAACAGGAGTCCAAGCAATTTAACTTGAATGTATCTCTGCAATTACTGTAGTTGATTACGCAGTTGGTGCTGTCCCTTGATAAGCTGCTGTATGTCTTCCTGTCTCAGCCTTCAAGAATGGTAAAACTGCATCACTTGTATGACCCCTTTTGAGAAGTTTCTGCCTTCATTTTATTTTGCCTAGCAAAAATGCCTAGGGGCTTCAAGGTAGAGTTTTATGCAAAGAAGTGGGTGAGGCATCAGGGCAAAATTCCCCTTTGATGTATCATTAGAAGTGGCAGAAGCCAAGACTACATATTCGGGGATAAATAAAGGCTCTGTGAAGGATGGAGCTGGCTTTTTTTTTTTTTTATAATCCTTGGTAAGCAGGACACTTGTAAATGATACTAAATCCAATGATTTATAGAAGAAGTTTAAAATCTCTATTGTTCTTGGTCTATTGCCACAAGGAATGACTTGAGAAGGATAGGTAAAAGGATGCTTTTTCACCTTGTAAAGCAAAGTGTATCTATAAAGTGTTATATATCCTGTTATGATTGAGTTGATGCTCTTGCCTCTAAACGTTGGTAGTGCAACCAATGAAATTACAGAATTCAACACAGCTTAGCACTTAGTTTACACTGAGACATTCAACTTACTGATTCGGCCACTCCACACTATACTTTGTTATCTGTCTTTCATTTCTCTCCGACTGTGTTGCAGGCAAACAGCATAGGAATTATAGGAGCAAGGAAGTGTACTGTTTTATTACCTATTATCACTTGTTGTATTACACTTCCTGAAATTATATTTCCTTCCATTATACATGAAAACCATTTACCAAACAGAATTGCAAACTGAAGGACTAAAGAGCCGTAGCTGAGACATTTAGGCCCCAGCATTTTTTTAAGGGCTTTTACAAATCCTGAAGTAGCTACTGATAACTTTATGGACAGCCTCAGTGCCACATTGGTAAAAGCACCATTAATTGGGCTTTGTGACTTGCTGACACCAGCAGGATAATTCTCTAAACTCCCTAGTGTATCGTATTTCCATGCATGAAGTCTGCATGCACCTAATGATGTCACCTTGGATCTCCAGACTGCAGAGCTCAGTGGAGTTTGAGTAAATTTAAGGCTTGTGCTGTCATTTATGAAAGAAAACTGGTAGTAGGAGGAGGGAAAGGCTGCTCCCTAAGCAAGCATACCATATGCAGGCACAGTGCCTTTGGATTCAGAACCCATGAAGGCCACATTTTGTCTACCGTGCCTCCAATTCAGGAGGACTTCATGGTTCTGGATATGCTCCTGCACAATGGCCGCAATTCTCTTTGGAGCAAGGGGCTAGAAACAGGGGTTTCAGGTTTCATTCCTGTGTGATAGTCCCTGCTGGGCAAGCACTTTATGTTCAGCGGGGTAATCTATGGGAAACCTTTGGAGAAGAAGATGAGAGTGTAAGTCTTTCTTTTATTCCCAGAATAAGCACAGTAGGCGCAGCAGTGATGCATGACTTTTCTTGTGGTGGCTTTGTGATTCAGCCTCCTGAAGGCATGAGAAGACAAATCTGTCTTCATGCTGCTTGCTCAGCAGCTCCATGAAAAGCCCACCAGGAAAGGCAACCTTCACCACAATTTTTCAAACCTTCCAAAGAAACATTTTATTCTGCAGGACTGTTCTAAGTTGCCCAGAGCTATCCATTTAAAACCTTTGACACCTGCCCTCTGCCAAAAATAATGTGAAACAGTGGCAGCAAGGTTTGCATGCCAGAACCCATTCAGGAGAAGCTTGGCCAATGGCTTGGTTTTGCTCAATCCCTGTCATATGCAGTAGGTACCAAAAAAAAGCCAACACTGACCCTGTTAAAAAAAGCTAACAACCCCAGGGCAGTCCTCCTCGTGGTGAAGTTGATGACACAGCCATTGTGAACAGAACTGAAAGAAGAAACTACTCTGGACACCAATATTTGCCATCATTTTACTACAGAAAGAAGTCTTCATGTAAGAAAAAAAGTTGAATCAAGTCATACAAATGTAATGGGAAATCAAAGTGAAAGAGGGGAAGGAGTTCTGCACTAGACACTGGAAACCGTAAAGCACATCTCTTTTTGCAGGCTGGTGATGTTAGAGAAATGCTCTGTGACCTGGGGACTAAATAAAATGTCATCGGGCTTCCAAATCCAGTCAAGCAAGCCAGCAAAAAATGAGTGTTTTCTGAGAACATCTCTTCATGTAATTGAATATATTTTCTCCAAACTCTTTTCTTGGCAAACCAGCACTGGCATATAAACCAGCTAGCATAGTAATAAACCAAACATGCTTACCAGATTGTGTCTGTATAAATAAATTTACCTGGTCTGATAGGATTAGATAAGTGAGAAGTAAATCTTCTAAAAACTGAAGTGCTCAAATAGATAATTTTTAGAATTACTCCTTCCTACCCTGATTTTAAAAATTACTCCTTCTATACATTTCCTGCATTAGAAAATGTGGGGGTCAAGGCTGAATTACTCTGTTCATTTTATTGGCATTAGTTAGCATGGATCTAAGTTAATATATTTATAATACAACATTTAAACATTACAATTTCAAATTATACCTATAATCATATTCAAAACTTCAGAATGCTTTCCAATGAAACACAAATGTGTTACATAAGTTGAATTCCTGACGCTAAAATATTAGACCAACATCATAAATACCAGCACAACCCCCCCCCCAAAAAATCAAAAAACAAAACCAACCCAAATGTCTTTTAAAAAAATGTACTCTCTATTCTGGAGACCAAAGCTTAGTTCTGGATAGATCCCAACCCTGGAGTTGTCAGCCTGCCTTGCAGTGAGGTGTTTAGATGATGAGGTATTTTAATTGATACTTACTGAAATACTGTCCTGACGTTATTAATGCGAAGGGAGTGACTTGGACTTGGATCAATCTCTGTCTTGCCTTTGAAGGTACTTAATGTAGGCCGGTCTCTGGGTACTTTTTACAATCTAACACAACAGAGAAATAAAGTCTTGAGTAGATAAAGGGTCTGGAGCAGTACTCAGTGGTGCTGAAGTGAGCTGTGGTCTCCCTGTCTGGCCAAAGGGCATCCCTACATCCCTCTCTTCTGAAGGAGATACTGGTGGCATTTAGTATTTTGTGTGTATAGAGGGCTTTTTTCAAAATAGTAGGGAATTCATTTGGCCTGTTTTCAAAATCTACTTGAATGTGGTCCCGCAGTTAGACTTGGTAAGTTGTGAGACCCTTGTTACCTTCAGCAGACTGCCAGAAAGGCAAACTCCTGCAAAGGAATCAAAAGTGAGAAAATGCATCTGGTGGAAAAATAATTTCCAAGTAGCTGTGAAAATGAAGCAAAGAAAGAAGGGAAAAACAAATGAAAGTGCATGGACAGTCCCAAGAACATCTGCCTGCCTAAAATGCATGATATCGCACTCTCCTTAACTGAAAGCATATTTTGATTAACCCCACCCCAAAGGAAAATAGATGTGTGGGTTTAAATTACAAGATGAAAACAGGTTCATGAACTCAGGCAGGTTTTACAAAGAGGCCACAAGGTTAACAAAACTCCATGGGGCTCAACTATCCCTTGTACAAACATTAGCTAACTGATGGTGACATGTTTCTCTCACTTACCGCACTCCCAGAATGAGACCATTAGGGCTTGGAGCAAGACAACTTCTCCTGTCAGCTCAGCTGCTTGAGGGGACATCACCACACCCACAGACTAATGCCAAGGTTGAGCTGGCCATGGAAAGGTGGCATTATAGTAGAAAGCAGAAACAGAGAGATGATGAAAATCTTACTCCTGTGGGACTGTTACAGTTGTGCTTTGGTGGGCATAAGGCATCTCAACCGACCATCTGCTAGAGAGGAGCAGTTTTGCAAGGGATTAGGGCATGGGTGTTGTTCTGGTGTCACCTGAACATGAAGCAGCCCCCAAAACTGCTTTAGTCCCATGGACTCTGCTCATCAGCCCTCCTAGGAGGGCCACTGAGCCTCCTCCTTGCCCTGCTCTCTGTGCCCTCCCTGGTGTGTCTTGACCTGCATACTGTCAGGGAGAGGCAGCAGTCACTAAAACAGCCCACATGCTCATTAAGAAATGCTCGGGCATTTGGTCTCAGAGATAACATCAGACCTCATTAAGCCCACACTCCAAGCAAATGGTTTTTTTCAGCCCACTTGTCAGTTTTAGCATGTCAGAAGTGCATCTTTCAAGTTTCCCAGTAATCCCAGTGAGATAAGGTGCTGAAGCAGAGGTGGCAGGGGATTTGCAACCCAACACCAGCATGCTCACTGCTCTTTGAAGAGTGAGCTGGTTTGCCATGGTGTTTAAAAAACAAGAAACACATCCCTGCAGCTAGTGACAACGCCTGAAACTATCAAGCTCCCAAGTCAGCTGGCTTTCTCTTTTCCAGGTGTTGCAAGGATAGCTCAGTCACACAGACACAGAACCACAGCTTCTGGATCCCTGCTTTCCCCCAACTGACTCTAACGGAGCTGGAAAGCTCCATGTTGTAGAGCTGGTTAATTTGGTTAAACATTTAACAAACTCTCTCTTTGTGATTGCAGCTGTTTCTTGCTGGTCAAATTCCACAGGCCTTTCGCAGGCGATGCGTTCGCACATTTCAATCAGTATTCAGTCTGCATTGGAAGGACAGGATTCAACCCATTATCTGCAGGCAGGCTCCTGAGTGTCCAGTAACCTGTGGCAAAGACAGATGCCATTTGACCATTACTGGCTCACTGCTACAGGCAAAAATTTTCATTCAGAAAAACATGAGATTTTTCTCCTCTTAGTATTTTTCTCTTCTCTCCCCCCAAAAAATTCTTTCTGAAGACTGGGGAAGTCAAATGCAGAACATGTCTTCTTTGCAAAAAACCCCATGGGGCTATAATGTGGTTTTTGCAAAATGGCTAAGCTGCTCAGGGTGCAAACTGAAAGTACTTCAAAGAAAGCCTGATCTACAGAATTTCCCCCTAACTGCCCTTTGAAAGATTAGACCTCCTGAAAATACTCTGCCTAGGTCACACACACACAGAGTCCAAAGCCTCTGCTTTCTCTTGGCTTACAAAATTCAAAAGTCAACAAATTCCCTCAGCCTGCATGTTCCCTTTTTTCTTTTCCTCCTGTACTCCTAACTGAGGCCTCAAGCATCACAATAAATACTTCTAAATCAGGATTCATTGTCTGTAAAAGAGCTGTACACTGTTACACGTTTCTTTAAGGGAACATGTAGCTGATCTAGAGGTACTTTTTTCTTGTTATGCTTCTATTTATACTTCATATAGGAAACATATAGCTGAGCTATACATACTTATTTGTATTATTTTATTCCGATGAGGTGTCTGGTTTGGTAAGATAACAGAAGACCTGCCTTACATTAGGCAGGCCAATATTTTATTCAAAACTAATTGGATTCTCGAGCTTAAGCACCCTGCTAATCAATGCATCAATACTCACTTCCAGTCTGAAATCTCCCTATCCTGGTCTTTCCAGAAGTTTTTCCAGTTAGTATTGTGCTTTTCTTTTCTCCAGGAACCCAGTGCAGGGAATGTCAGGGGCACTAATACAGCAAAGGCAGCCTCCCTTGCTAGGGACATGCTAACACTACCGAAGTCACAACGGCCTTTCCTGCGGACCTGCAACTCATAAACTTGTAAACAGCAGAACAGAATTTAGGATTTCCTATAGGTTGCTTTACGATTATTGCTGCTCATATTTCTCCCAGGCATTGAGAGTGCTTTTTTTTTCCTAGATAAATTAGTACAATAAAACAGTGACTTGAATGCAAGAATGCATTGTCCAGAGAAGATAGAAGGAAAAATATCTATGGTAAACTAGCAAGTAACACGTGTCAATGGTGTCATAAACTGAAGAAATGAGAAATAAAGGCACAGATAGATAAAATGAATTTGTGTTGGTGAAATCATTTGGAGAAAGAACAGCAGGAGGGGTTAGTCTTCCACATCTGTATCAAAACTCTAAGCTCTGGGTTGAAATACGAATAGACATCTCTGCACTGTTAAAGTGAGAATTATTAACCATGCACAGCATCATTATAGAGATATTATTTTTCCAGATACAGACTGCAGAGCTAATAATTTAAAGTCCAATTATTCCTAGATTGACAGACAAAATCTTTCATCACCAAAAATGTGAACAGGAGAAAATGATGACATTTTATATGCAGTTTTGATATTGGTGAAGATATTGTAGACAAGTTTCTCTTAGAAAATAACCGTGCACAACTAGTCACAACATACACATTAAATAGAAGAGAAATAAAAACATGTTGAGAATTTTTTCTTCCCAGTGCAAACTCTGATAAATGTGTGGGAATGAGTTAGCAAAGCCAAGTGGCCTGGACAGCTCAGAGACTTAAGTGCCTAAGTTTCTTGTTTCCTTAAACCAGGACTTCAAACGCTTTAATAATTTGCAGCCCCTGCAAAGAAAAAATAAACAGTTGGGAAGAGGTCTGAACTTAACTGGACTAACGACTCCTTAAAAGACAGTGTAAGGAATTGGAAATGGTTGTGCACAGAGTATTAAAACAGATCTAAGCAGTTCCTTTCCCACTTTACAGTTCTTCAGTGGAAGTGGACTAGTCTGATTTAATATTTTCATGGATGATGTTGGTTCAAAATTAATTGATATGAAACGGCAGGTGATGAAATTTGCAGGTGACCCAAACTAAGGTCACTGCAAGTATAATGGAGGATCCAGATATCACACAGAGAGATGTAGATGCCTTTCAGAATAATAATAACAACAAAAGGAGCTGAAATTCACTTGTGCAAAGTACTGAAGATTAATAACAAGAATTTTTTTCCTGACACGGGTTCATCACTTGGGAATGATAACAGAGCCTGCATAATGAAGAGGCAAAAAAAGTTAAATTTAATTTTACATGTCTCCAAGATGTTTCCAATAGAGTTAGGAAAATATGAATACCAAACTGTAGGATAGTGCCTTACCTGGAACACCTGCAGTGTTGTGGAAGCTGGTGTAGAGGGGCCACAGGTTCAAGAAGTATGTGCAGAAAAGGATTACTTTGATGAGGAGGGAAAGTCCTATTTTACAGAAAGAGAACTAGAAGAACTTTGCTTGTTTGCTTTACTAAATTAAGCCTGTGAGTTATATGATTGCTTTCCATAAGCAAGTAAGCAGAAGGCAAAAGTGCTGGGAGCTGAACGACACTGGCAGACGAAGAAACGTGTATAAATTATCCATGAATAAACTGAGGAGGAAAAGCAGAAGATTTCTATTCATCAGACAAGTGAGGTTCTACATCTGTTTTCTAGTAGGAATAATCGGAACAAAAATTCTCAGGAGCTTTGAAGCACAATGAATGGGAATATAGTGCTGGTCATCCTATCAGCAGAATAAAGGAGTAGCCGAGAAGCCCCTCTTTAATTCGATATTCTAACTTCGGCTCACATAGCAGAGAGCAGAGGTGCTCTTGGGATATTTTCAAAACATTATTATAGAGAAGAAAACAAACATGAAGGAATGCTAAGATAAAAATTAAACTCAAGCCCATTGACCTGTGTTGGGAATTGCAGCCCTGCAAAGAAAATTACTGACTGACTGGTAGCCCTTTATTTCTTGTTCCGTTTTGTTCTCTGTGAGCAATCTTTGCCACAGACACAAGAGGATAGCAGACAGCCAGCCTTCTCCATTGCAACAGCATTTCAGCACCAGACAGGCAGTACAAACCAGGTTGCTTCCTCTGCAGTCACAGACCTTGAACAGAGCTGTCATGGTTTCAGATCTCTCACCGACAGGGCCCCGTAAGATAAAGCATTTAACGGTTCTTGTGTTCAGACACTGCAGCTGTCTGCTGGAATGAGAGAAGATTTGCTGTGTTCCTGCCCAGCTATTTGTGTCTGGGCACCCACTGGGCATTTTTTACCCTAGTCCTTATCACAGACTTTCCAGAAGCCTGGCTCTTGCCCTGGGTTGTGGGTGCTGGGTACCCCAACAGTCTCTGCATCTCTGTGAAGAAGCCAGCCTGAGTGAGGAAGAAGACAGAGGAGTCTCCAGAAGAGAGGCAGAATTGCTTCTCTGCGGTGGAGAGTGCCTTTCTTAGGAAATGAACATTTCTGCCAAGCAGAAGTGTGTGGATGACTGATACTTCTCTTCTTCACCTGCAATTCTTTTCTTTTTTTCTCTTTCAGTGAAATAAAACCAAGTTATTTGCTTTTTAATAGTCACTGAATTGAAGAGAAAAACCAGTTTGATTTAAATTACAGACTTCATTTAGGGAATCCTTAGGTCTTTTCTACAATGAAAGAAACTGGAAATTAAAATACTGCCCTTCCAGGGGATATCACTTGTGAGTGAGTCAGTGGAGAAGAAAGGCAGAAATAGGCAGAAACAGTCTTTGAACCAAATTCTCAGTCTGTAGTCTTGGATGCAAGTCTCTGGTACCCCATCTGAGCTCTCTGAGCAATGTGCGCAGGCACAGGAGTGTGTTTCTCATTTATAAAGAGTTACACTCCGCAAAACTTTTAAACGCAGATTAGAAAAAAGAAAATCTTGAGTGACTTGGTAGCCTGACAGCTCAAGCAGTGCGAACAGCTGGACACTAGTCTTTGTTCCAGTTACTGCTTACCCACATACACAAATAAAGTATTTTTACCAGGAGATGCTGAAAAGGCCTTTTTGTTAGACCTCCGTATGGGTCAGCTGCTAGGGTGCTTTCCTGAAAAACGGGGGCTGGGAAGGCTGAGTTCAGCTTCTGTCTACCTCCTGGCAGAACACAGGTGTAAATATGATGTCCTCTAACTTGGTCACTGCCAAGCAGCCAGGTGAAAGCCAGTCTTGCCTTGTCAGTTTTGCAAATCCACCCTTGAACTGCTCAGAATTGAAGCAGCTCCTTCCAGAAGCGCTGAAGAAGCCGGTTTGCACCTCAGCCTCTTCCTTATTTTGTTCCAAACGATTGAACGCAAACCGTATTCACAGATATTTTCAACTGTTCCATTTACTGGTTTGTTTCGGCGTTTGGGAGTTTGTTTTGGTCAAGTAAAGTACTTACAACAAACATTTGCCAAGCTCCAGCCTTGGGGTTATTTGGACGAAAAGTCTCCTTCCAGGTCAGGCCTGCCCTTATTACCAGCTTGGATCCCCCCTGCTCTGCAGCTGTGCCTTACCGGCTGCCTCTGCTTGCACAGAGCCTTTTGTTCATTATCTGCCCGTGGATCTAGAGCTCATGTGCTTTTTCTTTCCCTCTCAAAAGCCTGTTCTGCAAAGACAGCACTGTGCTGACAAATTAACAAGGGGAAAATAGCATTGTTTAAGCACAAACATCTCAAACTTTTGTCATGGTGCTCTATAAATACAACACAACAGCACAGAGTGTCTGCTCGGATCAAATGTTTGCGATGAAAGGATGTCTGCAAATCTATTTAAAGGGGATTAAGATTTTAGCTGGCTAGATTCTGGGTCATTGGTTTACGTCTATATTATTCAGTACTGTAGTATCTGTCTGCTAGACAGATTGCTTTAACATCTATCCTATGGCATACTGTGCTAATTGTGCTTCCCGTCCTCTGTGAGGCATTTTCAGATCTGAGCACGAGAAGTGCTGTAGGAGTGGCTGCTGTGCCTCTGACACTTTGTTAGTTGCCTGGCTCTCCCCTCCCACACCCCCTAGCTCCCCGACCAACACACAGCCCCAGATACTCTGCTCCTTTGTAAAGTCCCTGTAGGCACATCCCTCCAACAAGCCATTTTCCCTTGCCACGCTGAACTGTTAGAGGATACAGCAGCAGCCAGCACCAGCGGTGCTATTAAATCAGTGTGAGCACAAATATACCTACAACTGGCCCAATAATTTTACTTCTGTTTTAAGGGCCAGTGAGAAAATCAAGGGAGAGAGGATGGTGTAGGAAAGGGGATCATTTTGTGTCAGAACATTTCATCAATCAAGTAATTTTTTGACCTGAATCTATTTTTTCCTTTTTTTTTTGCATGTTCAGATAATTTGTTTCCTTGCTTTCTCCTTTCAGCTGTGAGCTTGTCAGATGCAAACTGGTTTTCCCACTTAGGCAACACCTCCACTCACCCCCAACACATACACATTTGCCAGGTCTTCATTTCCCAGATGTACTGCTCCCTGAAAACACCCTAGCTCTTCCTTTGACAGCCCTTTTGCATTTCCCAGCCCTGTTGAACGTAGATTAGAGGCAGATGTGCCTACAATCAGCATCCAGGAGCTTTGTTTGCCACTGCAGAAGCCCCCACCTCTGTTCCTGCCCACTGTGACATTTCCCTGACAGAAAGACATGCTCTGTTGTCCTCAAAGCACAGGAACAACAGACTTGTGATGGCAGAAGCGTGATAAACAGAGAATAATGTGTCCTGCTAGACAGAATAATGAGATTACATATGAGCTGCCATATCATATCAATTAAACCATTGGCCCTTTTAGTCAGGCAAGTCCACCCAGCCACAGTGATCAGTGCTCTGGGGAGAGGGGAGAGGAAGGGCACAACTGACATAACCTGCTTAAAATAACCTCAGCACTCCCGCTGCTGCTCCCCCAGGCAGGATGGGTCCAGGTTCAGCACACAGCAAGGGGGCTGCACGCTGGGGCAGCCCAGCAGTGCACAAGACTTCCAGCTGCACTTCAATTCTCAGCACTGCTGGCTTTGGGGCCTCTGCCCCAAAAGGAGAGGGGACAAGATGGGGGACAGATGGCCCTAACCAGCTACTTTTGCACGTTGCAAAAGAACTGCACATGGAAGTAGCCCAAGCAGTAGGGTCTTGTCCTTCTGCCTGAGTCTCCTGGCTCCAGCTGGTTGGAGCGTTCACCTCTCCTGGGTGACGACAGCTAACAACATCCTGAGTGCTCACAAGGCTGGTCTCACAGTGACTGCCTAAGCGCATGCAACACGTGCTCGCCAGACCTACTCTCCACCATGCCACAGCTCTTTCCCATGGAAGACGTGCTGCCTGCCTTGAGCAAACCTGTCACAAGAAGATTCCAGAAGCAGAGTAAAGCACTCAGCA
>NW_010419390.1:71824-74043 GCF_000710305.1 Buceros rhinoceros silvestris
GGAGCTCTCCTGACACCTTCGTAGGTGGCAGCCACAGCTGCTAATGCAGGCAGAGGAGTACCTTGCTGCATGGGGTGATCTTATCCTCACAGATAAGTGCTCATGGTGCTGTTTGCACAGAGAGGCAGTGAGTTTAATCAGAGATGTTTTGGCTACTCACTCAGGTAGCTAAGTAATTCCTTTCAGACACCGCCACGTACATAGTCTGAGAAAGGGCTTAAATACAGGCCACTGAAATTAATTTTGTTTATAGGGCAATATAAACCTCCACGAAATCGGGACTGATTGTTCTTCATCTGACCTGTGTTGGATGAGCATGCCTGAACTGCGCTGACTGTCCCCCAGGTACTTACTTACCTTAGCAACAGGATGGGATGTAAAACCTTCCTGCCCTTTCTCCAGCTGCTTCCAGCACATCTCTTGTTTAGAAAGCTTTAGCGGTTTGTTCAAAAAGCATTCAAAAAAACCAACAAAGCCTCCTTCCCTATCCTTTTCAGTCTTATGATTGAATTAACTGATATCTAAGAAGACACAAGTTCCACATGATGTTTTCTCTGGTGTTCAAGTGTTGTTAAGCATCTCTTTCCCATGCGAGTCCACTGGCAACTCTGGGGTAAGCTGCCACAACAAATCTGTCCACAAATCTTGCCTTCTTGTCCCACCTGCTGTGAACTTCTACCAGCCGAAGGGCTTGGGAAAAAGTGGGTAGAGGGGAAGAAAATAGTGGTGTCGACAAAACTGGTTAAAACCTCCAGCAGATTTGGTGTGGTGTTCTCAGACAGGCCATGTGAGACTGACCACTACATCACACATCTGACTCCCTAGGCCATGATGTGCAGTTCTCCGTGCTTTGGCCACAGAGCAGATGCCAGTGACTGGCTTCTCTGCTGTGATCATAGATATGCTGGCCATCAAGGTCCCCTTCCCAAGCGAGGTGTGGGGCCTGGCCCCAGCACCCACGCTTTAGGGCTGAAGAGGATATCCGGTAGTCAGAGGCAGAGGAGCAGAAAACAGAGGGGAGTGAGGAATATGCAGAAGATTAAGCAGGAGAAAAAGACTTGGTGTATAAATTGATTGAAAGCAACCTGCAGCAAAGGGCAAAAAAAAAAAAAAGATAAAAGGAATCAAAGATAATTCCTAAAGGAAACTGTAGATTAAAAGATCAGCTCTTCCAAAGACAGAAAAGCATTCTCGTCATGTGTAGCACCATTTCTCCTGTGGGTTGGCTGCTGCCAGGGACAAAACTCTCACTCCCTGATGCAAATTGTAACTGAGCAAAGGTTACAGCTACATGGCAAAGATGCAGAAATGACATTGCTTTCTATAGCGAGGTTTTTTGCTACTTGAAACGGCAGGATTGCTTTAAAAATTCAGTATTTTCTGTGTTGTTTTTTAAACACTACTCATACAAAGCTTTGAAGGCAACTACTGATTACAACAAAACCAGAGTTACAATGAATTATGTTTTACCTGTACAGGGATGGTGCAATGGAAGGAATTAAAAACGCAGTGATCGCTGCCTGGAGGGCGGTGATGCCTGCTGCTTTTGACTGTCCCAGTTTGTGGAAAGATACCCCATTAACATCAGAAGGTAAGAAAGGCTATGTGGGTTAGATCAAAAGTTTGCCTGTTTACCCTGCCTCTATCAGCAGCCTATAGCAATGCTATGGGAAACAATGTCAGAGTCAGGGCAGCAAGCAGTTGTCATTCCCTGGCATGGCTCGTTGTCAAATAACTGTAATTCTGCTGGGGCTGCTCGTAATAACATTGTTTTCATACTGTTGTACAGCTCAAGAAAAGCAGAGCCAGGGGCTGTGAAGTGGTAAGGACATATGAAGCTTCAAGGGAGTGCGGGAGTGAGAATTTGGGGAGCCTGAGCCCCCCAGCCCCTCCAAAGGGCACCTCTGCTGGTAAATTACTTTGGGGAGGTGGCATTAGTTCAGAGAAAGATGTCTTTACCAGAGCATTTCACACAGTGAAATGGAAAAAGGTGTTTTAGACTAGGAGTTTGCTGGTGTAGAAAAAAAGCTGTAACTTAAAAGCAGTCTGTGTGTGCATGAGAGGCAGAGCTGGTGAGCAGTGGTGGTGGCTGTTGGATGTGAGCTCCTGGGCAGGTGCAGCATCAAGGACAGGGGGACTCCTCAAGACTCAAACAAGCTAGCGAATGTTTTTCTTCCCCTTTAGTAACCAGAGGAACTCTGCAATATTTAAGTGCTCAG
>NW_010419390.1:74131-85286 GCF_000710305.1 Buceros rhinoceros silvestris
AACAGAAATGAAGGGCTGAGGTACATTCTGGACCCCATGCACAGGGAGCAGAGGCTTCAAAAAAGATGCTTTCAATGCACCTTGCAACAGCCTCCCTCTGATGAACCTTCAAAAGGATTCAGCTCCCCTCAAGCCGGTAATGCCTGCACAGTTTCAAAATAGACCACCAGTAAAGCAATGAAGAAAGCCAGTGGAAAAATACTGGCAAAAGATAACAGATTCATCTGAAAAGCCATGCCCAAAGGAAAAAAATTGTTCAGGAGTGGAGAAGAAAAGGCCTTCGGTTGATTCAATGTTGTGCATGAAGTCGAAAATTCCTATGACATTTTGGAAATGCCGACAGCTTGGGGAAATGAAGCAACTTGCCTTGATCTCAGAGTCCTGCTTGTCCCAGCAGGGATTGAAGCAAAGGCCCCACAACAACACTGGAATTGTTAATACCTCCACTCTGCAAAAGAGCAAGTGTGCTGGGCTGCAGCATCTTCTGAGGCGCTGGCAGTGTGGGAGGGTTAGGCTTGGAGGCACATGAAGGAGATCTCCCATGTGATGAAACCTTGTATCCCAGAGGCATCCCACCTCAGAGGAAGGAGAACTGGAAGGACTGTTGTTGCACCATTGCCATCCATGGGTGCTCAAACCTAGCTGTTCTGTACAAGGAAAGGGAAGAGCCTGACATTGAACAAGAGGCTGAGAAATGTGTTTATTTTTGCTTCAAGTCTAAGGCTTACTGCCTAGGGAACAAGATGTGAACTGTGCTTTTATGAAATGATTGTGTGGATGAATGTGTCTGCATCAGTACTCTTTCCTTGCTTCACTCTGAGTCATACAGCTGAGGGGGGGCAGTGCTGACTGAAGGTTCAACTACAAATCGGAGTGGATTTGTGTCTATTTCAAACATTTGAGGAGAGCAAAGTTTTTCTAGCTGAAGGCTTTGTTCCCAGGGAAAGACTCATGCCTCTCCACTGTGAATCAGCGTGCCTCAAGGTTAGCAGATAATACAGGTTTATTTGGAGAGACTTGTAGGAGCAGAGGCAGGAGCAGCTCTATGCTCAGCCCGGCAGCAGAGAAGCGGGGTCCCATGCCGGGGAGGGAGCCAGCTCAACCCCAGTTGCATGGAACCAATAATGCTGTAGGCAGTGAGTCGTGGTATTTGAAGGGCCCTGTTTTCAGCACAGGAGCAAGTCCTGCCTCGCTTGGGCATTCACCCAAGTGAGAGTGCTCAGCTGGGGTGGGAGAGTTGCTGCTTCAAGCTCCTCACCCACCCGGTGCAGGTCTGGGACACGGGTCTGTTACATTGCTTTGAGTCTATCTTTTATTTCTCTGAGTAGGTCTACAGTGAGAATTGCCTTCAAAAGCGGGTTTCCTAGTGAAAAAAAGTCTTTCAGAAGACACCCACAATCAGGTATTCATCTGGCTCACCTCAGATAGGACAGGGCACACTCGTCACCCCAGCTGGGTCTACAGCTCTTTTAGTAATAAACAAGACCCTGAACCCAGCCTTTCCTTTGCTTTATCCTTTTGACAGATGTGCATGCTCTGCTCTGCGGGCCAAAGAGGGCTGGCAGAGACCAGGGTGTTCCCACCCCATGGAACCAGGAGGCAGCTCTAGCAGACCTGCGCTGTGTACAGCCAACATCCAGAAGCCGGAGCCCTCAGGGAAAGACGAAGCTGAAGTCGACAGTGCTGGTTTATCTGGGGGAAGGTTTTCTCTGTGTGGAGACAGAGACAGCCAATGCTTTGAATGATGCATAATAATGGCATTACAGCCATCGGGGCAAATTCCTTCCTCGCTGTAAGAAAGGAGTTGTGAAATCCTGCTTCTAAAATTAGGGGAAAATTTCTACGTCAGCCAGAGTCTCTCAGTGAGCATGTTATAAATGATTGCCCCAGCTTTGAGCAGAATAAGCAGTGACATTACAAAGTCAAATGGCTGCTGTGTGCTATCTGTCCCTACCTGACCTCCTTAAAATCTCTCTGAGAAATACAGAAAGTTGGAGAATACATCCAGGCCTTCAACAAAATGCCACACAAATGAGACAGAATGGAGTGACCACCTCTGTCCAGGACTCCTGCGACACCCTGCCGTCTCCTCTCCTTTGGGATGCCTTCCAGTTAGAGACACAGCAGTGACTCTATAGCTATACAGGCTTGATGCCACCCAGCAGGATGCAGATCCCGAGAAGTGCCCTTCGCTCCTGTGTGCTGAACAGGTTGCTCAGGATGTCTGCAGCAGCATGGAGGCTGGGCCAGCAGGACTTTGCTTTACTCAGGAAGAGAGGGTGGAGAAACCCACTGGTACCTGCGTGACCCCAGTGGAGCTTCCCAGAGCTGGGAGACATCCTTTGCCAAGGCACCATCTTCAGTGACAGCTCCTGCAAAGGGGCTGGGAATTAATTTGTTGTACAAAGTTGTTTCAGTATCTGTTCTTTTTATTTGCTTGTGTGATTTAATGAAGCAGTCAAGACAGGTTGGGTCACACCAATAAGCCACAGGAAGTTTACATTAACAGGATGAGGTAACAGCACATTTTTTTTAAATTTGATAGCTCTGAAGTTCTTTTTTTTTTCAATAATAATTTTTGTAACACTGGAGTTACAACCAGCTTACAGTAAAACTGTTAAATTCTAAGATCATGAATTATCTAGCAGTCATTTTTCATAATGTGTGGATTTATGGTAGCCTGCTATGTTTCCCTTTCAGAGCAGTTAGGATTTTAATATCATTAGCCTAGTATTTAGTCAGAATATATACTTTATTATTCTAATGAAAATTACAGTGGGGCACTTACCTCATAAGTCACAATGTGTCAGTCCTTTGAGACATTACACATACTATTGCTGGGATTGAGGAAAACTAGACATAGTAAGATGCAGCACCATGTCAAACCACGGAAGAGGCGGAAAGCTAAACCTCATATTCAAATGAGAAATATTTTAAAGACTGAGCTTTTGGTGTTAAAGCTTTCCCATATATTGGGAAAAGTATGCTATATGGTCCACACAGTTACACTCCTTTGTGCTTAGGGACCAATTTAAACTTGTTCTGCGTGGAAGCAAGATTTTCCATTGTTTTACCTCTGTTCTTCACCTCTCCTCCTCTCACACTGTGTCTCTGGTACCCTGCTGCCATCTCCTTCCCAGCCCTAAACACTGCCTGCCTTCTCTGCCCTGGAGGGGAGACTTGGCAGCTGGATGGCTTCCACAGGAGGATCCAGCCTTACTCCTCTTGCTGCCGCCACAGAGAAGGAAAGTGTCCACCACACACACTCATGCAGGCCTTTTCCCTAGATTTTATTGTGGCTGCATTATAAGACAGCAGAACCGGTAATTACCTTTCATCCCAGAAGTAGATGGCTTCAGAAATTACCCCAAAAGGTTTTGAATCAGTAAACAGCAATTATGTGAGCTCTCTTGGAGGAAGAGGGTGATGTCATGGTAATTTTGAATAAATAAAAGCACTTGAAAGTTATAAGAGCCCAAGCAATTTTACACTGTCATTCTTTCAGATTTGACTATTCATATTTTGTGCTTCAGGCCGTTAAGGCTGTTTCACAGGCAGCTGACTGCAAAGATTTGTGTCTTTTGCCTTGTCCCTGCCCCTCCTTGGGCCATTAGATCCAATCTTCCATGCGTGTCCCACCTTTCTTCCAAGCATCTTTCTTGGCCTTCACCCTCTGCCTGCTTGAATCCTCCCAGTTCAAGGTTGCTGGATCACTGATGAAGTTCCCTCGTTCCCCAATTCCCAGTCTTTACCTTTTCTGGTAGGCTTGCTCCTCTTCAAGCAGGCAGCAGGCAGCTGCCCCAGCACAGCCTCTACCTCACGGACAGTGGATGCCCTTTTGGGTTGCCACTTGGACCTCCGCTGCATGCCTCCTCTGTTTCCCCCCGACCATGACTCTCACTCTGCCCATGGGGCTCCTGCACCCCACAGCAGGGAAACTCCCTGGGTTTCCACCATCTCAGCATATCCTGGCCCCCATAGATGACTAACTCAGCTATTCACCTAAGCAATCACTCTCCACTTTCCTAAACTCCTTCCAACCTCCAAAATGGGTACCAGAAGTACCCATGTCTCTCCTCCTCACATCTGCCTTCTGCTAACGGGGACACGTCAGTGCAGGCTCTGGTAATTCCTTTCTTCATGACCATATTGCTAGCCTTTGACCATGGCAGCTGAATTTCTTGATTGCTCGTAGATTATGTAGTTGGATGTGATTGCTGTGACCATCTGGTCTGATCTCCCTTGCAATTTAAGCCACAGGTCTTTTCTGAATTATTTGCTGCTGTTTTTTTCTATAAATAGACATTAAAAAATGCCGACTCTCAGCTCATTCTTTCTGATGATGGAGCAGTCACCACACCACAAGTGTTAGCTGTTTGTTGCTCTGTTTGCTGTTTACTATTAAAAATACATGCTTTGTTTCTAGACTGAGTTTGTCAGCTTCAACTTCCAGCTGTTAGATCCAGTTACATCTTTATCTGAAGAGTCCTCTTTCCTATTTCTGTTCCTCAAATAGATGCTATGATTAATTAATCTCTTAAACTTTGCTTTGTTAAAATTAACCATCTGAGCTACTGTGTTTTTCTACCGTGTTTTTCAGTCTCTGGTTTGCTCTGAAGAACCTTTAACTGATTCACATTATTCTTGCTCTGAAGGGTACAGTAATACAACTGTCTAGTCCTAATTGATATTCTGTATATTGACAGACAATGTTTACTCTTCTGTGCTGCAGCAATGGCTTGGGAAAGATGTTCCACCTCCTCAGGGGGGAAGCCATGCTGCAGTATTTAAGAATGAACCAGGAACCACAGAGAAATAATTCTTTTTATCTTTGCCCTTGTAAGATGTAAATCACCTTGAAATCTTAAGATACCTATCAGTGATGTATCCTGCTTCCCTTCCTGTTTCTGCGCTATCACCTGAACTACAGATTAAAAGGTTTTCAATGCTATTTTCTGTGATCATTCAATATGTCACCATTCCCAACTAATTTTCAAGTAAACTGTTACTCTGTAAATATGACCTGTGCCCTTTTCTCCTAGGGGTAGGACTTTACAGCCAGTAATATTTCGGCAGGTATTTTTCACTTACACCCAGATTACAAATGATCTAAATCAGTCTCTGGTTATCATGTTACCTGTCTTTTTATGGTCTCATAACCTTTGTGAGGGATTATTCTGCATTTCCTTCCAGATCAGTGGCAATCATTTGGAATAGCATATGTTCAAAAACTAAGCTTTGTGGAACATCTGCAAAATCAGGCATTTTTGTAAATGATTTCCCAATTACAATTACATTTTCAGGTCTCCAAGTTAGTTTCTAGTCTCTCTCATCTACCAAAAGGATTTTGTGTCTTTCTAGTTTCTTACTCAAAATGTCATGAAGTACCAACCCAAACATCTTTCAGAAGACTGTTGTTTCATTCCTATTCTATATCAGTCAAACTTGGAACTTGACTGATTTTTAAAGAATAAAATCACATTCTTTGTATATAATTTTAGTTTGTCAAAACCTCTGTGAGTTTGTACTAATTGTACCTTTCTTTCTTTCTTTAGGAATTGGAATTCTGTATCACCTATTTGATTATTCTGCAAAGGATCAGTTCAGTTCCACGGGGCAGGTAGAATGGAATCATCTCATTTATCTTTTTCTAATATTGCCATCTTACTGGCTTCCTGTCAGAGCCCAGGAGCTTCCCTGGTGTTTCAAGATGCAATGAAAATTAACATAACTGATGCAGAGAGCCATTCATCAACTATTCTGAAGATGCTGATTACAAAATTTGCAGGGTTTTTAGAATCTGAGGGAGAGTAGCTGCTGTTTAGCATTATCCTTGGTTACTTTCAGAACAGGAGGCATTCTACACAGCTTAGAAAACCAGTGTGGTGTCTGCCTTTTTCCAAATACAGAGCACATACATCTATTGAACACCTTTTTTGCACTCCTTCTAGTGCTGAGCAAGGTCAGTGGTTAAAACTCCTTAAAATCTCTGCCTTGTCATTGTTGTCCTCTCTCTGAAGAGGCCAACCTGCAGAGATCGTGGAATTTATTTGGCTAGAAATCTGGAAGGTACATCTCGCTCATGGGAAAAGTGGTATATGTATCTCATTTTGATGAACTTACCGGTCAGCTTTGCTCTAAAGTTCAGATAATTCCAGTTTGGATCAAGAAACCTTCACAGATTTTGATTCACCTATTAATTTTTGAAAGGAATTTCTGGTGGCAAACAAACAAACAAATTTTTTTTAAAAGGAACAAAAATAACATTTATTTTTCCAAAGGAATTTTTCTGAAATGGTCCATTTTGTTGAAAACTATGTTGTTGGCCTGCCACTGAACCTTCATTCATCCATATTGTATGTTCTGCACATGCATACAGTACCACTGATGGTATTAAATATTCATCTTTTCTCCAAAGGAAATTTGTCTGAAAAGACTTTGCTGAAATCTTTGCTCTACTCAGAGCTTGTACTGGCTCAAAATAAAAAGTGAAGTTAAGTAACATCACTGTCATTCTCAGATACTAAAGGCAAAAAAAATTACAGCTTTCTCTTTGAAGTGGTTTCTGAATCATTCTGAAGTATTGCAGCATATGTTCCCATTAGGAGCAGCATAAGTCACAGAACAGTCTTTGCTTATGGAAGGTTCACATCTGAATTGCTGGGCCATTTGGATTAAATTGCATTTAGCTGCTGAGCAGAGCCAATGAAGGCACTAAGGGAGTTGCTAAAAATCTTCACTGCAGTAGGAGTTTGCTCCACTGTGTGTTTAAATAACTAGCATCAAAATTCTCACACCACTCATGGAAATATAGGCCTGCTTAAAAGGATCTATGGATAACGGATTTAATGAACAACTATTCCAACTGAGAACTGCTATTTGGTTCTCTAATAGCCATCACATATTTGCTAAGTGAAACCTGTGAGCCATAAGGAGTTTCAACTCTGTGATGAGCAGTAGGAATCACAACACAGAGATACTGCTAGAAAGAAAAAAGAAAAGCACCTGATTTTTTTTTTTTTATATGGGTGAAGAATTTTTACTCAGTTTTTCATAAATAATATTCATGATAAGACATGCAACGGAACTGGAAATTTCACAAGCTGAGGCTCAGTGGACAAAGAGCAGATTGTAGTGGAAAACCTGCAGCCTGACATGTAGCTCTAATCACAGCTTGAACACTTGTAATTATGGCAGAAGTGTGTGCCTGCACACCTATACTCCATTAGCATTTTATTTTTATTCTATTTTCATGTTGGAGCTCCATACAGAATCCCTGGCTGCAACCAGCCTGTGTGCTATGAGCACACAGACACAACTGGAAGGAAAGTGGTGCTGCCATGATGCTGGCTGAGCTAAACAGACAGCAGAGGAGGGGAGATGCCTCATTACAAAAGAGAGGAGAGAAGCTGCCCTGTTCGGCTCACCTCGCCAGGCAGAACCAGGAGGTAGGTTGCACAAACAATGCTGGATGCTCAGTGGCAATGAATGAAACAGATCATCACCAGACTGCCAGGTTTCCTTGGGAAAAGAGCTCTCAGGATACAAAGAGAAAATCTGACTGAATAGAAGGAAGTTTTGCCTTTGTATTTAAGCAGAGTCCAGCACAGTGAGTCTCCTCTCTGTGGTTTTTGTGCTGTGTGACGAAGTAAATGTTTGCAACTGTTGCTGACCATCATAACTCTAGCCAACACAGTTTGCCGAAACTGAAAGCACATACCTGCACCTCCATGAAAGAGTCTGACCCTAACAGTGTCTGCAGTGCATTTATAGTTTCATCATCATGGCTTGGCTTCACGAACGAAGATTTGGGAAGGGTTTTTCCCACGCTTACTGCAAGTGCACTGATGGCTGAAAAGGCAAATGCAGGATAGGCAAGTCCAGTTGCAAAAAGCACAGTGGAAGGTCTTGCACCTTTTCACCTGCTGTTCCATCCCTCGCCTGTCGCTACAGGGCTTTGCAAACATGAGTAAACCCTTTGGGCCTGTGCGGTGGATTTTTTAGGTCAGGCACAGTCAGGAACCTGCTCCACCCTTTACACCTAAGGTTCATCTGCCAGGGCCTGGCGAGCTTGGATGGTGACAGCGAAGTCCTCGCGTCGTAAGTTTGGTTAGAGTATCCTTCTCTTAGATGATGGATGCCTTACAAGGCTAAACAAGCTCCATCTGCCCGGGTTTGGAGTCAGAGTTGTCCTTCTCCTAGGATGGCTGCCCGAAGGCTAGTGAGCCCATCCTGCCCGTGGACACACTTGTCTGACCCTTCAGTTGAGACCTGTCTGGCTTGGGAGACCCCACCGGAGGCACATGCCACCACCAGCACAGCTCTCAACCTCACAAGGGCACGCAAGCTCCTTCCCCACGGCAAGGCAGTGCGTGCGAAAGAGATTTATTGTTTATGGGAATGTGAAATGACGTGCCTCAGTGACTTTAGGAGAGGTCTAGACTGAAGAAAGTTGCTCATCCTGCAATGACAGCCAGTGGCCTGAATCAAAAAAATAAATTAAACTTCAACAGAAAGTTGTCTTTCAGAGAGCAAATAGCCTAGGGGTCTGGGTGTCCTTTTGGACCCTGTATTGTGGAACTGTATTTGATAAGAGCGGGTCCAGACACACATGACAATGGAGAAAATGGAGGGTTCAAGCTTGCAGAATTGGACTTGCAGCAGGGCACTTCATGGGGCAGAGCTCATGTGTGTTGTAGCAGTGAAATTAGTGTGGAGCTCCCAGAGCCAGTAGCCCCGCTGCAGGCACACTCTTTGTGAGTGAGAGCTAGAGGTATAAGGTCACTGAGGTACCAAATGACATAGAATTGTGCGATGAGAGACATAAAGGTAAGTGGTGAGAGGACTATCAACTAGGATCATGATGATTGCTGTGAATTAAGTTTTCATTTGCTTGCAAGGATGGTGAGGAAGTTTCACACATAAATCCTCAGCCTTAAAGCCAAACGGTAATTTCTCAGTATGGGAGAGTTAGAGGCTTTCACTCAGTCTTGTGCTGCAACCATCAGGATCATCCTTCTCAGTCTACAGCTGTTTAGGGAATGAATGCTGCTCGCCAGGCATCCAGGTTCTCTTCCTGCAGTCTGGCAGTGCCTGCTTGACTTTTCACTGAGTGTTTCTTAAGGCAGTATTTTCTCGTATAGATAACTACTCTTAAGCACTCAATCACCAACTTTGTACTCTCTGTAGATACACACCTAGAAAATGCTGGCCTTTGGGCTTCATCTTCCTTCTAGGAGTGAAATGCTATTTAATATGCCTGAATATCTGCAAATATCTTCAATATTTGAAAATCTGCAGTTTGCAATATTGCAAAACTTGCAACATCTGCAAATACCCCAGATGCTGAAGAGCTGAGATGGTTATAGTATAATTTAAAATGTTGAAGCGCACAGGGCTACACAGGCTCCTACAGTTTGATTGAAAAGCCTCAGTGCCCTGTGTTCCAGACCTGCCGCAAATGAAACGTGGAGGGCTATGAACATGAGTGGGTTAAGCCATCAGCTAGCACTGCTGTGGAGATAGCTGCTATTTATCAATGCCTCCCACTGTGAGGTTGGAATAGGCAGCCTGCGTGTCACATATACGGTATTTATAATGCTGCTTTAAGGTCATCTCCATGTGCAGATGCTCTAGACAGAGGAATTCATAAGTACAGATGTGTCTGTTGCGAGGTACTAAACAGATTGGAGATGATTATTTTATAAAAGCCATATTTCAGCCAGAAACATTGCTGCAGTCACTCCATCCCTGGTAGCCTTCTAGTCACCAACAGCTGGCAATTAACACTTACACAAGGATGCCCAAACTTTATCCAGCCAAAGGCTTCAGTGGCCACTTGCCAGGAGCTTTAGGGCTGCACCTATTTTACATAAAATGGAGCAGATTGTGGCTGATTTAATCATTCCCATGGAGCTATGGCCCACAAAGGCTTTTGCTTCTGGCATGCTCTGCTGTACCCTGACCAAACCATTGCCCCATTGTGGAATTCAATGGGCCATGTTTAGCCTCAAGGTTGTATTCTGGTTTTCCGTGAATTATGTTAACTACTGACAAAGCTCACAAAGCCTTTGAATCCAAGTGTGGAAACACAGCAGTTAATCACATCTCTTTGTACATGAAGAGAGGAAGAGAGTTTGCCAAGATATAATACAAGTTCTGATGATATAATTTTAACAGTAACTACGAACAGACTGCTCATCATTTGTGCTGAGCATTATGCAAGAAAGCTTCTGACCTGAAAATGTACAGACTCATTATAAGGCAAGGAAAGAGAAATTAGACCCATGAAACTCCTTCAGAGGAAGAAGCCTGAGGAGAAGATGCCATTCAACGTGGAAGACAGATGGGAGTTTCAGGCTTCACCCGGAAGGGATGATACTTTCTTGGACTGCCCCTGAGTTTGGTGGTCATGGAGCTGGGCTCACCCTCTCAGGCTGGAGAAGGATTGAACCCACAGCTCCTGTTGACTGCAGGGGTGGTGTTCTGCTGCTGCTCTGGATGAAGTGAGATGTAGAAGCTCTGCCCCAGTCATGTTTTCACAGAAAAGACTGACACTCCTCCTCCCTCCCCCAGCTGTCCTGTTGGGAGGGATGCTTAAATATCTAGCAAAAATGAGAATTACAGGCTGTGAATCCTGGTCTGACAGATTGACTTCCCTGCAGCCTGGAAATCAATGACTGAGCTCCTAGGAGGGTTCCAATTTAAGAAGCAACCTTTTTTCCTCAGCGAGTCCTGTTAGCTAGCCCAGACACTGCCTGGTCAATGTCCAAGCTGCTGGCAGAATGCCTTTGTCCCCTCTGGCTCTGCACAGAGACCTAATTCCCAAGGGCTAAGGACTCCATGCAGGGAAGGAGCCTGAGCTTAAGCTACCCCAGGCTGTCTTTGTAGGGTTACAAAATCTTGCACCATGCACAAGAGAATGTTCAGGCTCATATCTACGACATTTATTGCAGTCTGGAAGTTTAGCGACTCTCACCTGACTTCTGCTCAGTTTGGCTGATAATGCTGTCATCTAGCTGTGTTTCTGCACACAGGCGTTTCCCCCACAGGCATTTCACCGGTGATTTCTTTTCCTTCTTCCTTTGCTTTGCTGAAATATATATGGACAACATATTCAATGCTGATAAATGTAAATTACTGCATAAGGAAGAGC
>NW_010419390.1:85438-87249 GCF_000710305.1 Buceros rhinoceros silvestris
ATTGACTTGAGACTATTTTTACATTTCAGGAGTGAGAACTTGTGGACAGAAAAAGAGATTGCTCCTGAAATGGCATCTCAATATTTGGAGAGGTCAAGGAAGCAAATAGAGCATAAGGATCTAGGACGAAAGGAAAGAGATAAGAAATTGCAAACCATTGTTACGCTCCTGAATAAATTCAGGGTGTACTTGCATTTTTTAAACTGCTTGCGGATCTGCTGTTGCTATTAGCTTCTAAACCATGGCAGAACAGGGCAGAGTGCAGTAAGGGAAGCTGAGGTAATCTGGTGTATGGAAGAGATGCCTGGAGAGATGTGAAATACAAGAGGACTCCACCTTGAAAAGCAATGGCTGCAGGGGGAGCATTACAGAAGTCTGTAAAATCATCAGAAGCGCAGAAAAGGTGAAGGGGCAATGTTGTTCATTGCAACCTGCAATAGAAGGGCTGGGGAGGGTTGTCAGGTAGAATCACCCAGTGTAGCTCAAATTACTCAAATGGGTCATCTGTGCAACTCATCACTTCACAGTGTCCTTGACGACAAAACCTATGTGTCAGGTAAAAAAACCACTTAGACAAACTTATGGAAGGTGAGTCTATTGTGGGTCACCAAACACAAGGATACCCCTTGTCGCTCCTGTAGTCTTGACGGTGTAAGTCACTGGAGATGAGGATGACAAATCAAGGCTCAACCTCTGCATGCCTGCCCTGTTATTCTGTTCTTTCTCTGAGTATGCCTTGCTAAGAGTTGTGACACTAACAGCAATGGACAAAGAGCTGAGCTACATTTATAACATCTCCAATACTCTTTTGCTGTTCCTGAAAAAGCTTCAAAGGTGGAAAAAAAAAGTATCAGCCCAGACAGCTGCTTGCATCTCTTCCTGCGTAATGGAAGATATTATTCTTCAGATGTGTTCACATTGGCTTGAATGTGTTGGCCTTGTGTATTGTTTTCTAAGGCAGATACTTGGTAAAACACTTTTTCATATAAGCATATCATGTGATTTTTCTTTCTTCCCCCCTTGTATTACTTGCATCAGTGACATGTTTACATGCATCTTGCAAAGGATCCACATAAGTTTACCAAAACCAGAACTACCCCCCTCGTGCCCTGACTGAGAGGCAGAGGTTTAGGATGGGGATATAAACTGTGTGACAGGAGTCGAGAACTGGCCCAAGCTTACGCACAGAACCTCTAGCAGAACAGAGAACTCCAGCAACCCTAACAGCCAGGTCTCTATGCTGAATGCCGTCACTGCCTCTTCCCAATCACCACATGCAAGCCACTTATCTTTTGCCTCACTATTTAGCATAGACAGCCTTTTATTTTATTTCCAAATATGAACAAATGTCAGCACATGCTAAGGCCATTGGTGCCTCAGATGGTTCCTTCTTCAGTGCAGATGGTACTTGCATGATGGCCCCCTCCATAGGCGTTGGTGGGCCTGAACCTGTACCCCTTCATGAGGAGTACCCCATGCTGCTGGTGGGTCTAGGGCACCCTTCTCAGCACGGGTGGAAAGCTCATACCTGAGCACTAACAGCTGTAGGCATTAAAGCCTCACCTCTCTTCTCTCAGCAGGACACCCACAGTATCTCTGCAGCAGGAAGAGGTATGAGCCTTTTGTGACCAGTGCTAATCTGACTCTCCCAGACAAAGGAAAACTCACATAGTCAAGAAGAAGGAGATTTTTATCTCCTGTGAATCAGTGTGTTGATGGAAGGAAAATAAATATTTTAATGAATTATTCACTACCCCTCTCCCCTCTGGAACAGGCTAAGGAGCGGAGATAGGCTTCCCGCCGAACAGGTT
>NW_010419390.1:87322-100373 GCF_000710305.1 Buceros rhinoceros silvestris
CTGCTGAACAGGTTGAAAAGAACACTGTTTTTCAGAAGGTCTGAGCCACCTTTCTGCTTAGCACAAGTAATTCAATGCTGGGATGTTGCATTAAAAGGGTAGTGGTAAAAGGTGGGGGAGAAAAGTTTGTTGCTAGCAGTGTACATCTTAAAGAAAAGTAGCAACCAGATGATGACGTGGAGAGGAAAAAACTGTGAATAGAAATCTCCATGGCTTCACATGCCATGATTATTTCATCAACAGCTGGATGAAAATGCCTTGCCTTGTCCTGATGGAGGGCAAAAAACCTTCCAAAGGCTCCATTCTTCCAGGAAAACTGATTTTCCCAGTGTATAAGAGGATCCTGCTTGCACTACAACTGCTCGGGAACAGGCTGAGGGCAGCAGTGGCTGTGCTGTAGAGTGGAAAGGGTGTCATGGGAGAGCTCAGAAAGCTGAATTCCTGGAGCAGAGACAGACTGCACAGTCTCAACCTCTTGTACCGAACTGTCACAGTGATCTAATTACTGGAAGTGAAGTGTGTGACATCTGGAGAAGTGCCCAAGCTTCAAAGTGGCTTAGACAGCCAGTGAACCATGCCCTGCACCAGCTCATGGCTGCTGCACACACCTACCCACCCGTCAGCTGCCACCATGCCAGGCAGGAGGAGCTGATTTATCCTCTGAGCACCTGAACAGCTGCAAACACAAGTTTGGTCACCAGCCGGCAGGATGGGTATTGCTTTCGGCTGGAGACATAGTGTATCGTGTTTGTAATGAAAAACAACATCTCCTACAGGATTTTGCCATGCACCCCAGCAGGGAGTTATTAATTAATGAAGGGCACATGCTCTGGTGTGATGGAGCTGACAACACCTTCCACACAGCCGGGAGTGAGACATTATTAGGGTTTCTCAAAGTTACAGGTGATAATTTCCACAGCTCTCAGAAAAGATATTGCACTCACCATGAGGTAACCCTCTTCTGGAGGGTTCATCCTCATCCATTAGGATGGATGAAGATGAATTAATCACTTGTCTGGAAGTTGGTTATGGTATGGTTGCCTAGGGATCAGCGATCATGACCTGATTGCATTCACTGTCGGCAGAAAAACAATGGTCACAGTTTGGTTCTTCGAAAGGGCTTATTTCCCAAAGTTAAAGAAAATTACCAGTGAAATTAGTTAGGAGGAAAGGTATAAAGAGTGAAACATGAGTCCTCTAAGAGAACTAATTAGTGGGCCAGAAAGCCACAATTTCACACTTGAGAGATAGGAGAGCTATGGCTAACAGACTTCCCTGGCTCATCTGCAAAGTCAAAGCAGTTACAAATAACAAAGCAATTTATCATACATGGAAAATAGATAACAAGGGGTACAAACAGTAGCTTTTTAAAGCATAAGGCAAGGAACAATAGGAAGATCTAGAAATACATTAGAATCAAACACAAGTGTAGGCTAGATTTAGGCCACTTGCTAGGCGGGGATGGTAAAACTGTTAGTAATAACGTGGAAAAGCAAAAGAAGGCAATGAACCGTCTGCAGGGAAAAAAGCAGAGAATGGATGCGTATTATATGAAGCTGAGTCATGAGTTGTCACAGGTTTGTCAGGTGTTGTGTCAACATTTTTTGGCAGATGTAGTATTAAAACTTCGAAGAATGTGAAAAAAAAAAGAAAAAAGGAGACAAACTATTTGAAGGCTTAGCTGCCAGGGCTATTTGATTACAAAATATTTTTTCCTTTTGCAGGCATTAAAATGGTATTTATTCTGGCAAAGAACAGTAAAACATGAACCAATGGCTGGAAGCTGCGTCCAAAGTGTATATTTTAACCATGAGGGTAATTCGGCATTGAGAGAACCAGAGAAAATCAGTGCCCCTCTGGATGGCATGTTTTGGCCAGAGCCGTGTTTGCCAATTGAGTTCCTGGGCAATACTCACTTGTGATTTAATGCAAATAAAGGTTGTTTTGGAGCTGGCTGGTGGGTGCAGGGAGCCGCCAGCAAAACATCGTGGAGGAAATAGCTTTCTCCAGCGGCAGAGAGAAGGTGGGTCACAGTGCTCAGGTGTGTGTGGGGTGACCTAAGGTTGTCCCTGTGCCCAGAGCAAACCTCCCAAAACTAGAAGGTCTGTGAAAGCAGAGAAACCAGCTTTCCCTGAGAAACATGGGAGCTCAAAGCTGGAGCTAAGTTGGAAGAGCATGAATACTTTAAAAAGTGCATGTTTCTTTCACTAACACCTAGTGTACTGGACTCTGAGAAAGGAAATCCTCATTCAATGAGGAAAATAAAAGGTCCCAGCTGTAATTCAGCTAATTGCAAAACCAAGCAGGGAGCTGGCTGGGGACAGGTAAGTGCCAGAGCTTGCCTTGCACACACTGAAACCTCAGCCTTCCCCATCAAAGGTGTGACAATACCAATACTTTTTTGTGTGTTCCTAGCTGATTGTAGACAAGTCTGAAAGACTTGGGATTCATTGATACGTGGTCTCGTTTTCAGTACAAAAAGCATCTCTACTCCCACTGCTAAACCAACTAGGCATTAAAAACATTTCCTCCTTCTTGATGAGGAAACAAGGCACAAATTAATTCCAGTCTTCAAATATTTCTTGTCATCTCCAACACACTTATTATTGAATAGGTGCATTATATGGTTACCACAATCCATTATGAAATGTGGGGAGTTTTATACCCCCGGCATATGAGCAGACTATGACTACTGATCATAGTCCTGCTCAAGAGCAGGGTGGGGACAGATGCAGCTTCACTCTGGGCACTATTGTCTGCAACCTGCACCACCTGCACAATCCATAGGTCATGACCTTACAACAGCCACATCAAAATCAGGAAACAAACACACCATCTATTTGCATTTTAGCAGAGGAAGAGAAAAAAGAGCCTGACCTAAATGACATTGATGTTACTGGGACGTTTTCTAGTCAATTAATTTGGAAGCGGATAAGGCACAAGAACAAAGAAAGAATGCAAAATAAGAAGTCTTCAGCTGAATGAAAAGGGAAACCTGATAAGGAAAGGCAGAGGGTGAAGCATATTAAGTGCTCTGCATCACAAAAAAAAAATAGGCTACTAGATGGCCAATGGGAGCATGACAATTTTGCAATAGTATTTAATCATTTTATATTGAGGCGCATTTTTGCATGAAAGAAGCATTATATAGCAGTGTACAAATATAAAAAATAAAGTGCCTACCACTGCTAAAACAGGGACCCAGCCCAGCAAGGCTATCTTACAAATGACCCAGGAGCTGGACCAACAACTGCTGGTGTTTAGAGTGGATCCAGACTGATTGGGGGTCTTGGACACAGAAATATGACAGCATGCCATTAGAAAATGTGCAGAATGGAGCTGTAACCTTTCCTCTCCTACTCTCTTCAATGCTTAGGGAAGAAAGATTAAAACCTGTCATCAGTTTTGCATGCTTACAAAGACAGGCCTCTATTCAGAATAATTTTTGCTGCAGACTCTAGCTCTGGTTTCTGAAACAGAAGAAGTTTAGTATCCTGACATTGAAAGAGTCACACAGGTTACATGACAGCAGTGGGTCAGAATACTGCATAGCTTCAAAATGCAAAATGTCAACACAGTTTGTAATATTTTCCTATATTGACTTCAAGCAAAGATTGCTTTGTAAAGCCATATGGCCTGATTATTATTAAAAAATTATTAAAGCCCCTTCTTGACAGATGGGTTACTGACTCCTAGGAAAAGCAGACCACATGTACAGAAACTAACAATCTGATGGCAACTTGCAGTCCTGTGTTCTAAGTGCTGGGTCGTGGTTCCTATTGATGGCTGCAATAAGGTGCAATCAATGGTTCCATAATTAGGAAGATGTGCAATATCCTAGAAACCAGCCACACCTTCTCTAAAGAGATTTCTCTCGGGGTGTCACTGAATTTAATTCACATCATCCGAAATTACCCTGAGCCCAGCCTGAATCTGAGCCCATGGATACCTTCATCTGCAGGAACCACTTTGGCAGTTACTCTGTCATTGCAGTAGGAGTTCTGTCCACGCAAGGATGTCAGCACTTGGTGTGTGACAAGATGCAGAAAGGAAGGAAAATTAGGTACAGTTGTTGGCTGATAACAGGGCTCTTGACAATATATAACTGTGGTGTGGCCAGATGAAACATGTCCTGTGAGAGCAGGCTACTACCAAACACTTAATGTGAATGTTTTTGAAGTGCTGCTAGATATACTCTAGTCTGTGCAAGGAATGCTAATCCATACTGGCCTCCGGGAGAAAAAAAAAAAAAGAAATCAAAAGACTAGGAACATTTTATGAGTGTGGGAGGAAACACTGGTTTTTGCCAATGTTTCCTAGATGGAGAGTAGTCTGTGCTGCCTCCATAGTTTTTCTCAAACTTTCAGATTCGACTGCTCCTTTTCAACACTGAATCAGTCATTTCAGGTCAATCCAACATGCACCTTATCAAGCTGAGCTCCATTTAAAGGTCTCATCCAATTTTCTTGAGCAGGACTACAATGCCTGCAGTAACCTCCCTGTTTTGTTAGCATTACTACTACAATCTCTGCATCCTGACACACACTAATAATGTTTACACAAGTTACACTGGACCCCTAAAAAGAGTGTGTAGTTGCACATTCTTCATCAAATTAAGCCCAGAGATCCCAGAGGCCACCACGATCTGCATGAAAATAGACATGTTTGCTCTGTTGGAGGAGGCTTTGCTCTGAGGACCAGTGATCACATCCAAGAGTGATAAGATTTTGTTTCTTCCATCCCCTTCCAAATTAAATTAGTAAACTTGAAGTCAGGTTAGACAACATTGCTAAAACACTCAGACAGCTGCTTTCTCTGGAGTGGGACCACCGTCAGTAGAAAGAAGTCAAGGGAAGTTTTGGATTTAGAATACCAGGTTTTGTTTCATACAAAGGAATGGAAAAATGCAAAATTATTCCAAATATTGCAATTATGCCACGAAACCTGTGTTTCTGAAAATGCATAGAATGTGCAGCACTGTCAGTAATATGAAGCTGCTTTCTCCAGCTAGGGTAATCTGAGAGGATCCAGGGTACCGGTTACACTGCCACAGCTTCACGGACTGCATCAGTTATTCCTGATTGACATTTAAGTGAATTAGAAACGTGTGCTGCACATCTTAACTGCACATGAATTATTGCACTGTGTTAAGCACCATACTTGGAAAGCCCTTTTTTTCACCCCATGGGTCTTTTCAGTGTTTACTGAATGGCTTTAGACTGTGAGCTGAATTTTTAAAATCCAATACACGATGTCACATCAGCTGTTGTAGCATGAAATCAGCTCTATATAATCTGAAAAGTTTCATCTTGTTTTGCAAGGAGGTGTCATATAAGTGTATTTTGGCCATTTTTTTAAAGTTGGATGTGTGCAATCTCTGCAAATATCTGAAAATGGACGACTGTGGGCAGACACTCACAACCCCACAGTTGTGAACAGTATGCATTGTGGATCTCATGAGGTGTCTTCAGATGCCTACAGCTTCTTTCCTCTGGAACTGAGCACCAAGTCATATATGTTAGGCATATCTATAAGCCACACGTCCCTGTGTTTATACAGAGAGGCCAGTGCACTGGAAAAAACACGGCAAGCCTACGTGTGGCAGACATGGTGCAACTGCAGTCTCCAACACCAACAGGTCTCAGCTACAGAGCAGTGAGGGAAACTCCTGCACTCAGGAAGCCTGGGCAGGGTGAGAGGCCCTCATTGCTAGGCTGTAACAAGAGATCTTGAGCTTGAGGTGCCATCTGTCCTACTACAGGTGCAGCACCAGGTGGTGCCAAGCTCCTCTGCCATCACCACCACTCTGTCTGCCTGCACTGGTTCAGAAGGGCTGGCAAAGGTGGGGAAAACACTGTGCAGGTGCAGATGTTAGACTACTCCTCCAAGCACTTTTGGGTGCCTTCTTCTGCTACCTGGGGTCTCTCAGGTTCAATCATCTCAGGTGCTGAGGGCCTACTCAGCAGCTAGACTCCTTGGCTAGGATCTGAGCTTTGCCCCTGTAAAGTGTGTCTTCTGTATTTCTCTTCTTGGTGAAATAAAAGGTATTTGTTATCTCGTTGTTTTCCACTTGACCCATAATTTATGATAGACCATAGACCATTTGGCTGGGCCCTTAGGATGTCTGAAAACTTGATGGTAAAGATAATAAATCGAACATATCAGACTGTACAGTGAGACACTTAAATTTACCCACAAAGATTTGAAGAATTGCATTTAAACAACAAAAAAAATTTACTCCATGGGATTTCTTTTTCTGTTTTGTAATTTACATTCACCAAAACCATTTTTTAAGTATTGTGAATTTGGGTCAAAAGTCAGTTTCTTTTTAAATAGAGAATTAGAAAAAAAAAATGTATGCATTTCCTTCTGGTATATTTTTTAAATAAAAGTTCTGATGTTCATTCTGATATTAGTTTTAATTTAAAAACTGATCTCATTTTTAAAGGATTAAATCAAACAAGGATTAAATAGGCCAAGATGAAATCTTTTGCCCCATAACAAAAATAAACAACAAATTTCCAGTATAAATACATATTTAAATTTTACTTTCCAAAATCCCTGAACATTTTCCATATGCTATCAGCTGAATTCATTTTTCCCTCTTCCTTTTTGTTTTTTTCAGTTATGCTACTGAAAAATAGCTATTGGCTGAGCTGTGCTGAATAGGGCAATGCATACATTGCTTTTTTATTTCACACGTGTACCTAGCAGAAAGGCATGGATTAAACAAGGTCCCTTTCTCTAGTGTTTCTCTAATGTTATGTAATCATGCACAATCTCCGTTGTTCCTATAGGCTGTTAGTCTGAATTAGGAAAGCAGGAGGAGTCTGCACAGCAAGACCAATGGTTGAAGGAAGCTTTTGAAACTGAAAACATTGACAGTGTTCTGGATTGTTTTCAGACTTTCTTTCACAATGTGTCTGTGGAGCCATCATCTCACAAAAAGGTTTTTGTGGTCTGTACCTAGAGGTGCCAATCAAATCAGTGACGCTACCCAGGGAAAAGCTGAGATGTTTCTACACTGTCGTAGATGTGTATTTTAATACGACCTACACATAAAAGAAGAACTAAATGATAGAAGTGGCATGTTGAGAGGTCTTGTTCAAAATGAGTTCTCTGTCTTTGGAAAGAGAATTTAAATTATTTACTTCTTTAAGATCTTATGATTGGGAGTTCACTTTGGAGAAACATGCCAACCAACTTCAGTTTCTAAATCAAGTTTCAGTCCTTGTGACTTCAGCTCCACAGATCTATGTCTGAATAACAGGCTCCAACACACTGCACAACCCAAATGGAACTACATTCAAAGCTGACAGCTCCTGCTAGTTTACAGCCACAGGCTTGTCAGATTGAACTTGAAATCTGACCCGAGCATACTCAAAATTCATCCCAAGTTGTCCTAACACTGTCTGATGAATTTTGCCTGGCAGTAGGTTTTATTACAAGGGGATTTCTTAAAGTATGAGAAGTAGCTCCAAGCCATCTCAATAACAGTAATTATTTCAATGTTTCCTGCTTTCTGGAGAGAACCCAGACCCTTGGAACTGTGCAAAAAATTAGTGATTTTGTGTCAAGTCAGCATGAAAATGCTTTGGATTTCTCACAGAAAGGAGCCTTGTGTAAAATATGTTTAAGACTCAATGAAACACTTTGTTCAAGCTGAAACAAAATGTTTTGTTTCACGCAGGGGAGTTTTTATTCTTGCAAAACAAATGTGGGTCAGTCCTATTCAGCAAATCTTGTTTCAAAAGGTGACAGAATAACTTGTCTTGCTTTCCCAAACCTTATCATGGGATGTGAAGGTGGGAAGTATATGTGTGAAACTTCGAGAAATTGTATTTCATTTGTAAATAGTTTCTTTTCATCCAAAATTGTTTATTTTTTAGGTGAATAAACATTTCTACCAAACTGTTTCAGTCAGCTCTGTTTGGAGTCAGTAAGAGGTATAAACATTCATCATTCTGCCAATTGCAGTGAAGCCCCTGACTGGTGGACCTGTGGGGTTAACCTGGGCTATCAGTGATGTGTATGTGTCAGATATGTTGGAGGTCTGCTGATTGCTTGACTAAAGGTATTTTCCTGAGGTTTGGGCTGAAATGAATAAGCAGGTCTGAAAGGCTTCTGGTGTAAGGAAAGAAGAGCAATTTATCTTAGGGCTTTCTCATACCCATCTCATGGACTCATGGATTCATTCCCACAGAGGCTGATAGGGGAATGAGTATCCAAGGAACGAAGGACAACTTCAGGCTTTGCTATTTTTGTTTTGCTTACAATGGACTAGACCTTATTTCAGGCTAAAAATCTGACCACGAGGAGCTCAGTGCATCAAGGTCAGAAGTAAACAACCATGAGAGATTTCTCTGTCAAGTTTATAAAGTATCAGTGGCATTTCTTGGGTGTTGTTTACACAGCTAGCTACCTTTCTAGCAGATTAATTTAGCAAGGCACCTCCCATGTGGCACAACTGCAGAAGAAAATACAAATCTGCTCTCCTTTCAAGTCGGAGGGGCTTTTCATACAAATTTAGCTCAAGCATCTGCACTTTGGTGGAGAATGAGAACACGGTGTGGTGGATCACACCTCCCCTTGGTGCAAGATGGCTGGAGGCAGCTGACTGGGAGTCAGCTCATGGCTGGTGAGCAAGTTCCCACCAAAGCCACACACTCTAAAAATGTCCTCCCTCTCAGACATATCACTGAGGATCTTCACTTTCACCCCATTGCATCTAGATGAGCCAAGCTAGGCAGCCGGTGCAGAGCAACACATGTTCAGCTTTGTTTTCGGTTTTTGCTGACCTGCATTTTAACAAATTTATTTACATTTAAAAATAATATTGGTGCTCAGAAGAATCAGATAAAACACTCTGAAAGGTTCACAGTAAACAACATTTCTACCATTTTATCAAATGATTCATTAAGCACTGTTTCTGTAGCTTTTTAAGCATCCAGGAAGTCTCTGAGGTTGACAAAGGAAAGGGCTGAAAACTACCGGAATCTATTCTTGTCTTTCTCTAATGGCTTATAGACCTTGCTAATTCCATAACTGCTCTTTGAAGGGAAACTATGTGGGGTTTTAATGGCTTTTGGAGTTCATGAGGATGCCACTTGCACTGAGGTATGCAAGTTCCGAAACAAGAGTTTGATTGAAGGCAACCGTCAATGGGGTTTTAAGATGAATGGCAAGTACCATGTTTAGGAATACACTTATCTTGGGGTTGTTGCATTCTGAACACAGCAATAGCATTGAGCTGCCACTCTTTTATGTCTAAGGAAATGTCTATATTTATTGCTTTTCAGAAGTCATACTAAAGATGCATTATGCTTTTATATGTAAGATATTTTTGCCCATTGGCCACATGTCACTTAATGCCTCAAGGTTAGAAGGAGTGATTGGGGACAGTGATTATACTAAAATCTAATTTACAGCCAGATTTCCACAAACATTTTGACAAGAAAAAGTAATCTGGAGTTATCTGTCTAAGGGACAGAAAAAATCTAGCAAAGTGTTTTACTCTTGCAATATTCAAGATAAACATGCAGGAGATGCTCTAAGGCAAAATCATATTCGGAATGATTCTTGAAGAATATTCTGTGAGGAAATAATTTAGTTTAAGGTTTATCCTTCAGTCTACTTTCCCGTCATGAGGGATTTCAGCTCTTATTTGCAGCTGGTCCTTTTGAAGTATGTCACCAGCAATTGTAGCCTACCCCCAGCCCAGCCATACCCACCAGGGTACTGCTGCACTCTATATTGGCTTTTTCCAGCCTAGATCTGTTCATGCATGTTCACATCCCTGCACAACACATCTGTTATTTAAACCTAGGCTTATTATTTAATTTTTTGATATCACAGTTGTGGGTCAGGACTTTGAGGACTTCAAAGAAGCAGTGTAAAGCCAACCACTGCCTATGGTCTACAGAGAACTGAATGTTTCAGTTCCCTGACACAGAAGGTGAAACTTCAGGAAAAATACTATCTTGCTAAAGTTACTATTTTTGTTGAAACATATCCTGTCCTATTAGGTTTCCACGCATCAGGAACATCCAGACTCTGGTTGACAGCCTCAGTACTTTCAAAGTATCTTGCAGCAGTTTTGCCTTTATCGAGAGGTTAGATGTAACTAGATAGAGGAGTATATATCCCTAATAGGACAAACAGAAGAAATGGGGGTGAGAGAGAGAGGACAGTTTTCAGCTGAATGTGCTAGGCTTTAAAGGTGGGCGCAGGTAGCCATCAGGAAAACCACTGTGGTCACAAACAGCAAATTTTCAAGTCCATTGTTGTGATTACCTTCTAAATATAATTCCTTACAAATGTAACAAAGGGTTAAACCTCTACAGACTGATATGCAGAAGTGTAAAATGCCAGATCAGATCAAATCACTGGAGGAGGTTTTGCTACCCGCTTTGGAAGGGAAATATGCCTTATTGCTCTTGGGTAGGAATCAAGAAATGTTTTTTTACCTGAGGATTCTGGCTGTAAAGGATATAGTGGGAAGTGCTATATCCATAATCAGTTTGGGGCTACTTACAGAAACACTCCTGAAGTTCATCTTGACTAGCATATTATTGGAATATTTAATCTTCATGGACCCTTGTGAAATAGAGAACACTGACCTTTTGGTATAGAGGAGAAAAAGTATTTTGACCACTTTTTTTTTGCAGGTGGCTCAGCTGTACTGTGTTCATTGGAGGACAGAAAAATGCTGTTAACTGGGAGAATTAACCACATTTGGACCATGATTTATGATTTCTAAACAAAGCTGACATGGCACATGACCAAGCTGAACTGATTGATCCACTAGTAACCCAGAACTCTTGACCCAGGGAGAAGCATTGATTACAGGAAGAAGAGACTAAAAGGTAGCCCAGTGATTACATCACCCTTTCTTGCAGATCCTGAGAAAAGGCAAATTTTGTAATCTTTACTTGATAATTTCTTATGTATGTAGCACCCAATGCATTCTCATCCTGTTTACCTATTATAATAGATGCCTCTGGATTCCTGCTCTATCATTTGTTCTCATGAGGCTCTCTATCGCCTGCTTGAATTTCAGGCACTGAAGTGATTATGGGTCCTTGCTCTCCACCAGAGAAAAAATCAGCTCCATATTTAATTTCCATTTCTTTTAACATCCATCGCATGCAGCCCATTCAGAGTTTAATCATGCCATGGTGCTATGAGGGGAAGAGACAAATGAAGAGCAGCCTAGTCATGAAGAAGTGATGGGCAGAAGACCCTTACAGGAAAGACACATCCTGCTTTTTGTCTGCATTTTGTGACAGCCGTGTTGATTTTGAGCCTGGAGTACGTCGGGGAGTTTTTTCCCACACGTACAACAGTGTATGTCTAAAGGTTTTGTAAGTTCTGGGATTTGGGTGAGCTGCCCCAGTGTCTCAGCTCACCAGAGCACCAGAGGAAAGCTGCAGGGTGAGGCCAGACACGACAAGGCCTGTTCTCATGTGGTATGACACAAATTCATTGCACAGGCCCAAACCTGTGTGGCTTTGACATCCAACTTCAGCTGGGAGACAGCGGAAGTCCTGTGAAGAGGTATGAGAAAAAAGGATTCAGCATTGGCTCCTCTGTTAAGGAGAAGGTTGCATGAGGATTGTCCTCCACCTTATTAAAGAAGTATTTCCGAGAGCCAGTGCTGGGACCCTGATGGGCTGGGAAAAAGTTTGGAAAGAGGGAGACCAATCGCTGTGTTGCAGAGAGATGCCTTGCAGACAGCTCTTGTCTCTCTGAAGGGTGCTATTCATACGGGCAGTCCAGGCCAGCAGCGTTGCTGAGCTGGAGCTGGCAAGTCAACATCATACCAAACAACTCCAGGACATCTTCATGCCTAGATACTCATGGCTGCAGGAAATAAGGGAATGAAGCCTCAGTCCTCCTTCCTCAGTATCTGCAATACCCACCTGAGGATGACACCCAATGGGGCTGAATAAAGCTGAACAGCTCCTGGGAAAACTACATTACATTTCCCTCTGGTAGGTAGGTATACTTTAGAGAAGTATGTTGGCTTGGACAAAATCATTTTTGAGGGAGAGCCTTTGTTGGTCCTTACTTATACCTTGTCCATAAAGAGAATTTTGGCCTCCTGTTTTGAAAGTTTTCACCTACTTTTCATTAAGTCCCACCCATACTTGGGAGCTTACAAGAGGACTCTTGGGTCAAATGGTGCACATGGTCAGGTCATACACCTAAGACAGGAGGCATTTGCCAAGCTCCTCTGCCAGTTGTTGTCCTTGTCTCTGCAGCAGGACCTGGCTGCAGCAGCAAGCGAGCAGTACAAGAGAGGTGTTCGCTCCTGCAATAATGCTTCACCTTGCAACAGCTCTAAAGAAACTGTCAAAGATCCTGCCAATTAACTGCTCCTCCACAGGTGTCGGCTGCCAATGACCCATGTGCTGCATCAATCCCGAGTGCCAGACACCTGGTGATTTGCTCCATTGTGGATAGAGTCTATGAATGCTGACACGCTCCACAAACTGATGTGAAGATGGGTGGCATTTATTAGAAGCTCTACAATAGAGACCACAGTGATTCCCTAACACAGAAGTTTCCCAGCCCGTAGTTTAGGTAGGCCTCAGTGATTCTGCTGTCATCTCCTCTTGTTCCTCTCGATCTACTCCCCACCTTGTGGTGGCAATTTGCAGCCCCCAAAGCCCTGCACTGTGGTGAGGTGGAGGGAGCAGATGGGGCATCGCCTACATGGTGACACTGCACCTTTTGCTCCCTTACTCTTAGCCCCACGTCCCAAAGCATTGCTTGTGCCTCTCAGCACTTCTTTAATGAGAGGCAGCACTCTGAGCCCAGGCTCGAGGAATAGGAAATTGTGACAAACAGAGAAGAATCCTA
Organism: Buceros rhinoceros silvestris; assembly: GCF_000710305.1. Classification (NCBI taxonomy): domain Eukaryota; kingdom Metazoa; phylum Chordata; class Aves; order Bucerotiformes; family Bucerotidae; genus Buceros; species Buceros rhinoceros. The sequence continues at coordinate 100,187 of NW_010419390.1, forward strand.
TTTGTCGTGCTTCTCCTCTCAGTACAAGTGAGGTGTGGAGGAGACACAGCAGTACTGCTGCCTGAGTGAGTGGTTTTCCCAGCCACATCCAGTAAGGAACCCCATTGTCCTATTTGAGGTACAGAACCAGAATGAAGACAGTTCTGACACAAAGCATCATCTGAAACTGGGGCAGGAGCACTTGTTT
>NW_010419390.1:100515-122384 GCF_000710305.1 Buceros rhinoceros silvestris
TTCTGTGGTGGTGCTGCTGAGGAATGGTGACTTGGCCAGCAAGACCCAGAGGTGGGACTGTTTGGAGGGACAGAGAACGGTGCTTTGCTCTGAGAGGTGGTGGGCTTGGTCCTGCCCAGGGATGGAAACTCAGTAGCAGTTCATTCTTTCTTTCCTCTCTCATTGCCAAAGGCAAACACCCAGGTCCTCTGCGGACCCGTAAATGAGTATAATTCAATACAGGGCCCTAGTGGCTGCCAGGGCACTTAGCTTAAAGCTATCGCTGTTACCACCAGAGGCAGGAATCTGGGATCAGTGGACAGATCATCTGATCATCTGTGGAAGTCTCATTGTGCCCCAGCCACAGTGCTCTGCTTTGCTGTAATAAATATTAATTTGATCAAATATTTTTGCACATTATCTTCTGATTGATAGAATAATCATTTGGTGTGTGCCAGCCACAGGAGTTCTTGAACCTCTCCTTTTGCAGCAGCTGGGACTGGTGTCTCACACTCTTCTTCTTCTGGATACTGGAGAGGCTACTGCACAAGTGACTGTCGTGCTTATGCAACATAATAGAGGAGAGAAACATTCTCTTCTTTTTCAAGGTGCACAAGATAATTTATGTCCAAACTTAAAACAGAGCATATACAAATAAAAGAAACCTGAAAATGGTTCTTCCACTTGTTCTTTTTCACTCTGGGGTACAGAATTCCCTCCACTAATTTTATATTTAAACTCTGGGATAAATTAAACACAAGCAAACACTAGCAACTGAGATGTTGCTACCTGACCATAATCTTCCTCAATGGGTTTGTGAGGGGAAGACAAAACTACATCTCACTTAAAATCATCATAAACACTTGTACTACTGCAGATGGACCTGATTTTCTTTTTATTAATAATACACTACCACGCATCCATGTTGCGAAGGTGCAGAGTTTGGGCTTGCTGCTGCAGCATACTTCCTAAATTAAGGTTTAGATTTTTGCTCCCAGCCTTTCCTCCACCCTCCCAAAGAGGGTGGCCTACGGTGCAGAGTGATTGCTCCTAATTGCATGTTGATAGGCAAGGAGCACAAAATGTACCATATCCCTGCTCCTGCAGCTGGTCTCTAGGAAACAAAAAGCTCCAGTTGCTTGTCTTGGATAAGTTTGCTCTTTTTCCCGGAGAGAAAATAATTTATGGTCTAACTGGTCTGAGCACTAAATCTAAGTAACGAGGATCCAACCAGAGATTCCTATTAAAGGGTTAGTATCCATCATAATTGGCTGATGGGGTGTTTTGAAACTCCATTAATCACCGTGCTGGCAGCAAGCAAATTAGAAACTGCTCTGCTGCTGACTTCCCATTTCACCGAGCAAGTTAAACACAAAGCACGTGTTACTGGCATCGATGATTTCAAAAATGGGAGTTTCTCTGGATGTAAATGGTACTTAATAAGGTTCCACCTTTGACTGAAACTAGGGCACGCCCTGCTGTGAGGTTGTCATCATCTAATTACACTTACTCAATCTGAACTCAGCAGTATCGTACAACTTGGGCTGGGTCTACCTGCCAGATTAACTCTTCAGCTTGTCTTGTCAGAAAAGCTGTACCACAGAAAAGCAGAGCCACCTGTCAGGTCACTGGGACGGGACAGGCTGAGCCATCCACGCTGCCTGCCCTGTGGCTGCTGCCCTCTGAGCCATGCCTCTTTGCTTTCCCACTCATTACAGTTCTTGTGAAGAAAGGGGAGTTAGAAGTCCAGCTTTTCACCCAGGCCTGATAGGAGCAGTGCCATGGGGCTAATGCTTGATGCCAGTTGTTGCACTGATGGCCCTCAAGCATCATGTCTTGTGTTTGTCCACAGAAAAGAGAGCAAAATGAGGTAAAAGTCTCTTGCCAGATCTAGCAAGACATCTTGTATAGATTAAAGACCAGTCTGTGCTCCAGCCACAGACTCTCTGCTCACGCTCTCAGCAGCTCTCTGTACAAATAAATAACACACCCAGAGACCACTTCTGGACTCTGAGGCCAAATGAGATGTCTCAGTCTGTTGCCTGAAGTGCTAAATTTTCTCATTCCCCAAAACAGGGTGAATCATTTCTCGTTTATGCTCTCCCTGACTGTTGCCTGGTGGGGGACTAGCTGTCATGAGCCAAAATCAGGCCAAAATGCAATGGTGCAAAAGTGCTCATGCCCTGACTCTGCTTTGTTTCCTGGTGCAGAGCAGCCGGCAGTGCAAGATCTGTCTGGGGTCTCCAGCAGCCTGAGTACTCACACAGCTGTGGTGACGCTTCCCCAGGGAAGCGCGCACAAATGGAGGCAATGCCCTCTCCTGTGGTGTGGAATGGGACTCTGCTACTCACTTTCACTTCATTTTCATTTTGTAACTGTAATCTAGAAATTCTCCAGGTTGAAGGTATGGAGAGGTACTGACACGGCTCTTCTCAGCTCCACTCCCAAATACTCAAGAGGTGCCTTGGGCACCATGCTCTGAGCTGCATTCCTCCTGCCTGTGGACAAGGGAAAAAAGTGCTCCTAATCCACCCACTCCCACACACTCTCCTAACGGTCCTTTGAGAAAGTCCTGCTCTTGCTCTCAGGGCTTTTCTTTTTCAGCAGTTTGGGATGCTGGAGAGGAGAGAGAAGCCCAAAAGGAACAGCATTTGTCACGACATTTTAACTGATAAGGCTCTCTGCTCTGGTCTTCATCTTGTATTTCAGCTGTTATTTATGAAGGTAATGAAAATCATGGTGCACGCAGCAACTGCACAGGTTTTTCCAGAGATTTTCTTTCCTTTTAATGGTTTTTGGTGATTAAATGCCTTGTTACTGAAAGCACCCATGTCCTGGCACACAGAAGGAGGGTGTCCTGCCGGCTGTGTGCAGTGGTGCTGCTGGTCACGTATGAAATAAGGCAGCATACAGCAAGCTTAGCCCCCATACCTCTCTGTTCCTATTCCCTAAGGGTGGAAGAACTTGACAGAAAGGTGCAAGGCTGAAGAGCTGTTCTTCTTGGATCATTTCTGGTTTAGCCACATAATCACCATAATAATGCTTTGGATTTATATCTTGCATCTCTCATCTCCGTATTTCAGCTGAAGTTATGAATGTTTCGTTACACAAGTCTCATAAATACCTTTTGGGGCAGGTTGGCACTCAGGTGATATCAGTTTTTATCCCTGAAAGAGCAGTACCGGACAAGCCCCAGCTAAGCCAAGGAGGTCTGGTCTGTGCACAGGCTCACCTGCCCTGCTAAGCCTGAACTGGTGTAACTACACGCCCAGTGCAGGGGGTAGGCTGCATCTCTCAAAGTGCCATCACTCAAAGCAGGGGCCAAACTCTGCTTCCCTTGTGATACACCTCAGCTCCCACTCCAGCATGGATCAAACGCTGTTTGACACTGCTGGGATTCCCAGACACGTAGGGAGAGGAGAGTCAGGGACTGCAATGCCATGCAAGTGATCTGCTAAGCCTGAAGTGCCTCTGTCCTGGTTTGAGCTAAAACTTCCTTGTTTTGGGTAATGGACAAATAGAATTATTCCATGTAGTACGATAATTCCGCATTTAATTGGTTGAGGGGGTCAGGTGAACGTAACATTACATCGGGAGCCTTTAAAAGCAGCAGGCCAGGGGAGTGTCTCTCTCTTGGGCTTCCGGACTCGCTGCACGGAGGAAAGCTCCTGCCGCCGACCTGCGGGCAGACGTCCAGGCCTGACCAGGCTGAGACCTGAGGACCTGCACCCCTGGATCGCCGAGGATCACAGACTTTGGTCTATTCCTGTCGTGAGTCTCGTCTGAAAATCAGGTGAAATATCCGGACTCCCAGCTGTTCCGTGAAGGGAGCTCTCCTGCTGTTCAACCTGCAGCGCGCGGAGTTTTCCCTCCCCATCTCGCTGCAGGGACCGAGAGCAGCTGCAGAGTCTTCACTCCTACCTCGCTGCTGGGTGCCTGCCAAGAGCACTGACCTTGAACAGGTTGTTAAGAACTGTGGTTATCTAAGTCCTCTCTTCTTCGTTTTTTTTTCCTTTCCCAGTTTGTGCCTATATATACATAATAGTGTATAGTTGTGTGGTTTTATTGTTTATTAAAAGTTTGTTTCAGTTTTCCCAAACGCAGACCGAGGTGTGAATTTCTTCTGTCCCCTTTAAACTCTTTCTGTATGAGAGATCTGGTATCACACCTGGTCATTTGCTTTTTCTAAACCTGCCTCTGAAGGTGGATTTTTCACACAAACACACAGTAATAATCAAGCCCAGGAAATGCAGCAGGAAGTGGTTCTACTGACATCTTGCTCTCTGTTTTACCAATGCATGAAAATGGCATTTCTGAGATTTGTCCTTATAGTCTGAACTAAGATTATGCTGAGCAATGGCTGGGGTCTCTAGTCATGTCTGTGATGCTTCTTTCTTTCTCTTTCAGTACGAACGTGCACATTTTGAGGAAGGTAAACCCCATACAATATGCTTTGCACTTAGTGTCTTTTCAGACATCGCTACACTAGGGTGTCTACGTCATGCCTCTGTTGGGTAGTAGTGCAGGGCAATGAGTGGATCTGCTGGCTGGCCTGAACCAGTGACGCTGAGCATCCAGTCATCACATTAGACATTCTGATGCCTTTATGTTAGATTAGGCAGGAGCCTGTAGATGTTGGCATTGGGAGTGCATTTTACTACTTAGTTTCATCTGAAAGAGATCTCATGTGCCCTGAGAACCCTCTGCAATGTAAAACAAAAGGACATGCCTGACGTGGATTAAAATATTTAGTGCAACACATCTGTAGATTCGGGTTAAAGCTAACACAGAAACCAGGTCTGGATCTAAACCTTCACTTGGACCCACCTCCAGTTTTAGTGTTGAGAGGCCTGGAACAAGAAGGTGGCATCAGAAACTGTCTGACTAATGTTTTTAGATTATTCATGAATTTTTCTCAAATGTTCTGAAAAAATGATTGTCAGGAATTTTTCAATAATTTCAGCAAAAAATACCAGCTCTACTCTTATCTGTAGACCTGTTAGATACACTAGCTACCTGTTCCCTTCAGTATGAATAACTGGGCTTCGAGTTCGGTTCAACCACTTCATGCAGCTAGTCCAGATCTGTGTTTAGTGGGTGGAGAGGTTCAGTCAGAGCTCCTTGTGTGACTGTCATGTACACTCTTACAGCTTCTTTGCTTTCCACCACAACATGGGGTAACTTGACAGATTTTATGGATCCTCAGTATTTCTGTTATTGCCCTTTTAATGTAATTCCAGCTATTAACTTGAAACAGGATCTGCCTCATCTTAACTCTACTCCTATGCACTTAAAGTATATTAAAAAGTTCATTAATGAGCTTCAGTAGCCTTAACAAACCCAGGCTGTGCTGTAATTACAAATGTCTAAATCAGTCACTCTGAGTATTTCAGATCTTTGCGTTCAAATGCAGATACTCAGAGGCATACTGCTGCATACAGATGCAACCACACGCATTCATACAATTTCAAGGGCTGCTCTCACAGTACTTATGGACAGAATGAACTCTGAGCCATGTAGTTGTTTCAGTGGAAACACAGATGAAATCATCTTCCACCTCCAGGTCACCAGTGTGATTTCATCAGAAAACAGCACTGCTGACTGAAAGTTTTCAGTTGGACACTGAGAGCTTAAGAAACCCCATGATCTCAGCACAGCTGTTAATAGAAAGCAAATCTAGCACTAACTCATGTCACTTTTGGCAACCACAGCAGAAAGGCCAAACTCCCAAATCAGCATGGGGGCTGCACGGCTCTTTTAGCCCAGAGGTGGCTCCACAGTGGGCAGTGCATTATCCTGGCAGGGTGGAGACTGGAAAAACTTGTATGGTAACCCTTTGGACTATCCCTGTCCCCGGGTTAAGAGGAGGTCACTTTTCATCTCATTCTGTAGGCTCCCTATTTATAGAAAAGGAAAAATACAGGGAAAAGTGGCCAAAAGAGCCACTTGCAACTTCGATTGCATGTATTAGAACAAGACAAATTCTGAAACAAGGATTTGATCCTCTTGGGGGTAGATGTCAAACTTAGCCATTTCATTCAATCTATGTTCAGGTAGAAATTCCCAGAGACCTGACTAGGAACTGCCTCTCTGCAACAGCTAAGGACTTACAGAAGTCTTCAGAGTTTGGATCACTCAGAGCAAACTTTGCCTTCACACTTCTCTGATAAGGGGCCTGAGGCACTTTCTCTCATTCATTCTACTGAGGTGCAAAAAATATTCCTCTTCTTTGGGCTAAAACATCCACACTCTTTGGCTCAAAAATCAGGGCAAAAATTATATGCTTATTCCTCTGCTTACCAGCATTGTGCAGAAGTAGAAGAGAGATTGATTCTGCTGCTCACGAAAGTGTAAAGATTTAAAGCTACCAATTAGTAATGTTGATGCAGGCAAAAGAACCATGAATTTACAATTCCTGCCTCTCTGAGAGTCTGCACAATGTGTAGGTGCCAGCAGTTTTCTTCAGCTGGATGAATGGAAAGTTAAAACCAAATGTGACAACCTTGCCCTGCCAAGGGAAAGAAGGCAAGGGTTAGAGGGATGCATTATTCAACGGGGAGTCTATTTTCATGCCACATTCAGATCCAGCACCCGGTTACCACAAAACTGACAAGATAAAGGACACTGGAATGGGGAAGAAAGGAGCATGTAGAAAAGTCAGCAAGAAGGAGCGTAAGAGCTAATTCTATAGAGTTAGGGAGTAGGATGGGAGTCGAGGTCTCTAAGAACTCAAATGTGTTGAGTGCCAGAAGAGGAAGAACTGATCTCTTACAGATGTGCAGCTCAAGGTTGGCGATACCCCTGGGTACCTAACACACAAGCCACTGAATAGCTATGTTTCCATAACATCTGAAAGGAATTTTTCAGTACTTACAAGAGTCCTTTCTAAAGTGTAGTCACTGATAGCTAATAGGGAGTGAACTCACACTACAGCTTTGAGTCAAGACTCTTATCTTTCTCTCAGGAGTCAGTTTCCATAAAAACTGTGAAAACCTGTTATTTTAATTTGTTAAATGTGGTTGAAACTGGCCAATTAGTTCAAAAGTCTGTAGGGACACATACATGCAAAACAAGGCACAGCATTCTTGTTTCCAAAGAAAATGAGGTTAAAAAACTTCAGGATGTGAAAATGAAAATTCTAAGGCATGAAGCACCAAAGTCTTTGGTTTCCCTGTTCGGACATAGGATTTGAGAAGTCTTGGCCATGCCAGCTTTTTGGTTGTTTCATTCCTTGGCTCAGAACAGCCCTCACTCAGGCAGCATTTCCCATCATGTGGCTAATAACATGCAGCTGGCTTTATTTAGGCTTCAAACCTTAAAGGAAGGTCTTTTACACATATTAGAGAGGGAGAGACTCTGTGTGAAGCTAGGAGAGTTAAGAGCTTGCTTAAATGGCTAACCTGTTTGATCAAAGTGAGTTGTACTATGAGCACATTCTTTGGGGAACTCTTGTAGAGGGAATGCTGCAAACAGCTTCTAAAAGACTGGGCTTTAATGTGGGTTAAGCCCTCTGTAAGAGGGAGGGGTTGGTGTTCATGGGTGAGCCTGTAATGAACCTGCCTCTCTGATGCTGGCCCTATGGAAGGCCAATTCAGAAGATGAATAACTTTTGTTGAAGTGAATGGCAATGTAATTGCTTCCTGAGGAAAAGTGTTTGTGTGGGTGGTGGGAAGGGTGGAGACGATGATCTCAAATAGGGCAAGTAAATGGTAGATCTGCTCTGTTGTCCAGTCCAACAGATTGGCTCCCTGTTCTGAAGCTCCCCAACAGCTAGAGGGGAAGAAGTTCATGTCATCTTAGGGCCACTGGTGTAGTAGGGCTCATGAAGCTTTGCCTGTCCATCAACCCAGCAGGCACTCGGTGTTCGTGGACTCTTCTGAAAGAAGGATTAGCAATGTGCGGCAGGTGAAGTAGTAACACTGTGCTGCAATTGGGTGCCTTTTTGTCTGTGTAGTCTCCTGGTGATCCCAGGCAGATGGATCGAGTCACTAGTATGCTTTCTTTATTGGGGTTTGGTGTTGACTCAGACTGGAGGAATTAAAGTCTTAGTAGCAGCTTGCTTCACACTTGAAAGTGCCTTCCTTTCTTATTAGTACATGTATGAATGGAGCACAAGAACTAAAGGATTATTCTCAGCTGCTTCTCTCCGCAAACTGACTCTTCCAACCCAATATTACTTCCTCCTGCACCTCCTTCTATCCATTCTTTGTTCTCTCTACAGGATCTAGATCATTTTAAAGCCATATTCAAGCCCTATTAAGAAGGAAAGATGTTCAAGTGGCTATCTGTGGGAAGGGTGCTGCACTTCATGGAAGAGATACCTTATGCAATACTGGGTTTGGTGTGTTTTTTTTTTTACCTTTCCCGATGGGTAACTCTCAAGGGCAAATGGAAGATACTTTCTTTGCAATGAGATGTTCCTTTGATCCACCATCCTGGGTGGGTTTTGTTCATCTCCTTTGCTGTCAGTCACCTCTGGACTTGGGTGATCCTTGCTACCTGCCAGGAAATCCTTCAAATACTGCAACACAGGCATTGGTGATGCATGAACTGCCTCTTAAAACCTGGAGAGGAGGAAACTCACACAGGAAAAGAAAAATAGGTAGTAACTTGGTCTTTACTAGGGTCTTTTCTTGCCTCCAGTTGAAGAAATTGGATATGAATGAGTGATCTTTGTGTGGCAATTCAGGAGAAGCTGAAAGTGAATCCAAGGCCCTTGTATGCTCTGCTGGTGGCTCTGATATAAATCACTTGACCAGCCTCTATAAAAGCCTTATGCCTGCCTCTGCCTGCTGTAGACATCATGCCTTAGGGCTACACTGCTGGAAGAGCATGCGTTTTTCTTAACTCCCACAGACATACATGGATATATATCATGCTTTCAGACAGGGAAACGCTTTTCTGGCCTCAGACACCCAGGGGTACCAAATTGCTGATGGGGTGACTCAGCCCACAAGATACTCAACCAGAAAGCCCAGCTGGGGCTCACACATATGACAAAGTGTGCATGATTCCTGCCTGTCAGGGCAGTATTTCTTCTGGACTGTTTTCTTCACTGTCACTTTGGGAAAACTGCTAAGTAAACAGGCCTCAAGCAGACTCTAGCTCTTGCAAGGGCTGGCAGCTCTGATAATCGTTCTCGCACTCGCAACTCACACACAGAAAGCTGTCACCACATGTTGTACAGTCATTTCCACTGCAGCTAGGGAGAATGAAGTCTCTGTCATGTTAGCTTGCTGGTGTTTGATAGGCACCTTGCACTGAAGCAGATGTTACACATGTGATTGCAAGGGTGATGCTGGGTGATGGGTCTAAGAAAGCTGGAAGACGTTTAGAGGAAATCCAGCGGGAAATAGAAGGTGGTGGTGTTGCTGCAGCTCCTGGGGATGCAATGGAATGGAAAACTCTCTGGTGTAGGAAGGCCTCAACTCATCACAATGAAAGAAGTGTTGGAGTGTTCACCTGTTCATCCTCTTATCTGCAGTGATGACAGCTCTTTCAAGATATGCATGAAGGTCCAGGGTGCTGGCTAAATCCATCCTTTCTCTCTATTCTTGGTGAATAATGACTCCTTGGCAGCTTGTTAACCGGTAAAAGCCTGTGGTAGCTCACAGTATAGTACTGTTTGGAGAGGGATGGAAGCATGGCTGGCAAAGAAGTTGTAGGTGGTCACCACCAAGTTTCGGGAGGCTCAGAAGAAGCGAGAGGAGGGCCTGGTTCATTGGGATAATGGGGGGAACCCAAATATAAAGAAATTACTTTGGGTTCTGGAAATCCCAGAGCCCCAAGCTGACTTTGACAGAATAAGCACAGAAAGGATCTCTGCTTCTCTTGTTCCTATATGGGATCTGCAATTGCTGTGTAAGATATAGGCTGGATGGACATTTGGTTATTCTTATGTCATATTTTTATGTAAAAACAGCTGCCTTTGGATGGCAAAATCCACTAAAAGAAGGTGACAGACTAAATACAGTAGGTTTTTTCTATTTTCCTAAGGTACTGAGAATTTGAGCTAGAGGAGGAAGAAGAGCTGAGCTTTCTTTTGCCCTGCATATGAAATTGCTGGGTATAGTAACCTAATAAAAAGAACCAGTGCAGGAGTTTAGAAGGCTTAGCAACCTTAAATGGCATTTACAGTGAATCACAAAATGCTGAAAGCTCTGCACAATCTCATCAAAACAGCACGTCTCTGGCTCTCCTGGAAAAAACGCTCTGGCTTCTCTGAGAGCAAATCCTGGACATTCCTGTGTTCTTAACAAACAGGTCCGCTCACAATGTGCCATCCTGCTTGTTCAGAGAGGGTGTTGGAGATAGGGAGTGGTAGATAGTGAAATCATTGGGGTGGAATAACATACCTGGCATTCATGGGGGTCTGATGCTGCAGCCACTCCCTTTTCCCCAAGCATCCAGGCAAGGAGCAAGCCATGGCCCAACCCAGATACACTGTGCAAGTGGTCTGGCAGCCTGTGTTGATGGACTTTTCTGACCCTGAAGAGCACATGGCAGGGCCCCGGGAAAGCCACCATCACATGCCTGAAGCAGTCTTGGAACCTCCTCTTGTAAATAGCAAAGCAGCATGTGTAGAGAGATTGAGACACACATGGTCTATGCTACATACTAAACTTCAAATTTGCCTTAGTTTAATGGAAGTTTAAGACATGAGAGGAAGGGTCAAATCCAGAAAAGTATGTTTAGAAATGTAACTGCACTATTTTTATTCAAAGTTGTAATCTGCTAATTTCAGAGTGGAGCCACGCCTGAAGAAATCTAGCTTCCTGAACTGAGGGCCAGTGTTGGGCTGGACTTACTTACAGTGTGAGGCTGATAAATCCCTCCCCATTTGTTCTGTTCTCTACTGCTGTTGAGGGGTGTATAGGGAAATTGGCAGAAGTCCTCCAGACGGAAAGAAAAGAGAGTTTAAAATGAAGGCACAGAGCAAGAAATTGTTTTATTTGTGCTGTGTTTGTAATCTCTAGGTAATCCCATCACTGCTTGCACAAAAGCAGCAGGCCGACGTGCTGTGTTACGACAGTAGAGATGTGGGAGCTGCAGTATCAGCTGTCACAACAGAATTATTTCGTGATTTCTCTGAGACTACAGGCTCTTCAGTACTCCCTCTGGTTGTTTCTGGGGCCTGAATAAATAGTTCTAATACTTCTCAGACAAAGTAACGAGATGGAGGAAAGGGGACTATATTATGAGAAGAGCAAAATCAAAACCAGCTCTGAAACCTGTCCTCTGTCTGGAAGAGAAGACCAATTATCCAAGCCTAATGGGGGCACATCCTCAGGAGCCCGGACTAGAGGTCACAGCCGATCACAGCTGGAGCCTGAGCCACCTCAGACGCAATGCCTTCCTCTGTTAGCTACAGTATCTGTAAATGAGGTATCTTGTACAAGGCTTGTACAACACTCCAAGGCTCATGGTAATCAGCTATGGGGCACATCTCGTGCTTCATTTAAAGGCTAATTTTAACAATAATGCACCCCATTAAAGCAGTTGTCATATTCCGTGTTTTGTAGGACATTTGCTGTGATACAGCCATAATATATTTATCAGAAGGGAGCATACTGTTTGTGTAACTTTTCTTCTACAACTATAGCACTGTTCCTAACAGCAACTAAACCTGTTTTGTATGCATCAAAATTCTCAGTGATTAATTTCTCTGCTGCCCATAGAGAGGCCAGGACATAAAGACCAGGCTGTGGAGGCTGTCAAAACGAAGCTGTGTGAGAAGAGCTCCTGCAGTGAGGTTCCTTCATGGCTTTTACTTGGACATTGCAACTGGAGGAAGATGGGTTAAATGCTTTGCTTGTGCTCTCCAGACTAGGTATTTTGAAGTCTAGCCCCATCTTATGGGGCTGCTTGAAGACCAGCTTCTTTAATCTTTGAAAGAAGCTTTAAAGAAATGGTAAGGTCTTTTGTCTAAAGGCCCTAGAGGTATAAGGTGTTATTAAGATGCTATGTAGTCATAGAGATTTAATTGAAGGTATTTAACTGTAGCAGTTGTAAAACAACTGAAATTATACTTGACCTCCTCTTTGGAGCAATGCTTTTAGACAGATTAATGAGGTAGGTATGCTTAAATAGTTTGTGCCTTTCCTGAGGTTTTCTCCAATACACTTAATGGGTTTTTCACAATAAAGTCAGATTGACAGGTATAAGGAATTCTAGTAATTATGTCCCCTGAAGTCCTGGTACTTCTTTCCAGCTGGTTATCTCTAGGATCAAAGTAAACATGATGAAAACTGTCTGTAAATGCTATTCTCTGGTATGATGCACAGATAATATGGCCTGAAAGAAATAATCAAAGAATAATTGGTTTTCCCAGTAAATCAGGGCCAAGACATAGTCCAATAGATTTGCTGACAAACCCCTGCATGTACATGTTTACAGGTTACTTATGCAGCCACAAGTGTAGAAATTCATGTGGTCTCCCAACTTAAGAATTAATAACAGGTCGAACAAAGAGGCTTGTTAATTTAGTCTAGATGCTAATCTGAACTTAGGCTGAACCTACCTGCTCAAGAAATCTACCCAGCAATCTCCAGGAGAAGAGACTTTTTCTCAAGTGGAGCCAACCTAACAAAAATGTAAGCTAACCTCTGACTAAGATGGTTTTGAAGAACTCTTCCCTGTGGGCAATTTTTGTGGGCATGAGCGGAGCAGCAAGCAGGCTCCTAAACAGTGTCTCTTTATTAAGGGAATTCCTTGTCTGGTCCCCTGTGTTGTGGGACGGGCAGCTGAAAATGCACAGCCACGTGCACATCCAACAGCAAATGGGGGTGCTGAGGAGCCTCCTTTCTCTTGCTCGATGTGCTCCTGCTCGTGCACTTCAGCTTCTCTTGGGTTAGTAACTGAATGAGGATTTAGACCACATGTGCCTTGCTCAGTCTCACTGAGGTACCTTTTGATGGATCTGACTGAGTTCCCCAAAGTGATCCAGAGACACTTGCCTGTTCAAGGACAAATTGCCCTAGATGGAAGTGCTGGAGTGGCTGAGGTCCGGAGATACTCCATGAGCCCAAAACCTTCCCCGCCAGTTGCAGTGCTACAACTCAAGCAGCAGGTAAAGCTAGGAAGTGTTTCTGGGGCTTGCCCAGTGGCATGCAGGAGATGTGGCCAAGCCTACAGACTCCCAGTCCTGCATGTCTCCCCTGGGAGGTTATTCCTTTGCTATACAAATAATAAACTGATCTTTTGCAGTGTAGTACTGTAGCTTTCAGGACAAACTCCCATTGATGGCAAGAAGACTTACAAGACAGGTCAGAGCCACCTACTTGACTTCTAGAATCGGTCACAACGATATGACAGGTGTCACCCCTCCCCAGTCTTAAGGGTGGTGGAATAATTTACTGATGCATTCTTGGAATAGTTTTGGTGAATTTTGCGAAGACCTGTTTAAATAAAACATTAGATAGCATTTTCCTTAAGGTTTGCAGAAGGATTGTGATTGTTTTTACTCTCGGTTATAAGTCTAAGAATAATCCCTTATGCTGTCATCCTTGGCAGGAAGGGAAGCAAAATACTGGCTTCAGAGCCTAGAGAGTTACCTGTTTATTTTAAAATAAATGTTTATATGTGCTATTCCTGACAGCACATCAGCTTTCCTGTTCCACCCTCACCATTTAATGTAGGAGGGTCATGCACTTTTGTCCTATTTAAGACCTGCAACCATGTAAGTTTGTGACATTTTATTTCTTTTTTTTTTAGGTCAGACCAGCCTTATGTGACTACTTCAGTAAACACGCAGGTGACCGAAAGCCACTCATCTCCACGTACAGCAGGCAAGTGAGGCAATAGGAATTGTTCAGTTGTTCACCCAGTATTTCTTGTGAAGTCATCACTGCTTTCTTCTGCTGTCCACACTTGGGACCAAACATTGATGTGTTCCTGACTTGCGAAATGAAAGGAAACAGAGGCCAGTATGGGCAGGGGAATGAGTCTTTCCTCATTCCTCTGGTGCCGAGCCACAGCACAGGCATTCTGGTGTATCACAGTTACACACAAAGAAGACAGGAATCAGCTCCATTCATGGCCTTGTTCCAGGCTCTGGGAACCAATTTCATGGCTGCCTGGAAACTCAAGGGTTCACTGTCAGCTTCTATAGTAAAGGTAGCAATGGTAACATCCTGAGGAGCCATTTCACTGCATGCTCTACGTGAGTGATGTTCCCATGATACAAGGTCACCAAGCTCCCCTTTTTGGCACTACATGCTCCAGAAAGTGGCTTGCAGGCAGCACCATGGTGTTTATGGACACTTGCACTGTGCAGCTCCCAAGTCTGCGGGCATTTTTTTGTATCCTCTGCTGGAGAGGACTCTGGTTATCTGATAAAACTATGAAGAGAGCCTGTACAAATACATATACTTTAAAGGTATGTGCTGACCTCCAGGACTCCCGTTCTTGGCAGGCCCCGGCCGCCCCGTGCCCGGGTCTGTGATGTCTGGAGGTAGAGCAGCAACTCTTTCACAGGCACCCCTTGCCGTGGGGAAGGAGCTTGTGTGCCCTTGTGAGGTTGAGAGCTGTGCTGGTGGTGGCATGTGCCTCTGGTAGGGTCTCCCAAGCCAGACAGGTCTCACCTGAAGGGGCAGACAAAGTGTGTCCACAGGCAGGATGGGCTCACTAGCCTTCGGGCCGCCATCCTAGACTCCGGGCGGCCATCCTAGGAGAAGGACAACTCTGACTCCAAACCCGGGCAGATGGAGCTCGTTTAGCCTTGTAAGACATCCATCATCTAAGAGAAGGATACTCGAACCAAACCTACGACCTGAGGACTTCACTGTCACTGTCCAAGCTCGCTGGGCCCTGGCAGATGAACCTCAGGTGTAAAGGGTGGGGCCAGTTCTGCGCACTCTGCACCTCACCTAAAAAATCCACCGCGCAGACCCGAAGGGTGCACTCATCGCTTGCAGTGAGCGTGGGAAAAGCCCTTCCCAGATCTTCGTTCGCGAAGCCAAGCCATGATGATGATGATGATGAAAGGTACATGCTTGGGCAGATGGAAAATGGCCAGGGAAGGAGAAACTTCTGGGTTAGATGCAATTTGATGACTTGTAAATTTTGCTCACCTTACAATGGTTAACAGAAATGATCTACATGTTTCTTTCTTCCCTGACCCTGCGCTGCCTGAGACTTTTGCTCTCTTTGCTCTAGCAACTTGCTGCTGAAGTCAGTGCCACTTTCCAAGCATGAAGTAGTCAGTGAGTATTTCTCCAGCATGGCAGTATTTCTATCTCTCTCCTACCCTGCTTCTGTGTCTACTTGCTGGCACCTCAACGTATGAGTGACACTCACACTCCACCATCTGCTGAGAGAGTGGTGGCAAGCCACCCTGTGTGACTCTGTGCAAGCAAGGGCCTATGCCCGACGTTATTTCACACCACACGAGAGCCCAATGAGAAGCATGTCCTTCTACTGACAAAAGAGCAAGAGTTCAGAAGTGTTCCCTGCTTCTGGCTGGGATAAAATGAAAATCCCTCCAGGTATCTTCCCTTCCTGGATCAACGCAGAAGCCTGCTGGCTGGGTCATTAGCTGGGGACGCAGGAGACGCATGCACAAATCATCTGGGTATGTGATTCTGTCATGGGCTGGTGCTTGGCTTTGCCACATCTAAGACGTGTGGACTAAACACTGAATGTCTTTTGCAGTGGATGAATTTTGTTTTGATCTTCTTGCATCTTTGTTGAATATGACCCATCAGAGAGCTCTTGCTTTGATGACTCCTATTAAACCAACTCTACCAATTTTTGTAATCAGTACTTCATGCTCTTTCTCAGTTTTGCAGTAAATACTTTTGCCCAGCTGAACAGTTTCATCCTATTACCAGCACGTATGTGGTTACCAACACATTAGTATTTGCTAGGCTGTTCACAGCACTTTGCTCTTGACCAGAGTGCCACAATGAGAAACTTTCATCATCTGATCCTCCCCTCTGCTGGTAATGGCCAGGCAGCCAGCCCCACGCAGCCATCTTTGCTTCCAGCATGCTATTGCACCACCCAAAGCATAAGACATGCACGTAAGGCTTGGGCACTCGAGTTTTGCGTCACTAATCTTTCCAATAGGCTTTCTTTCATCCTAGCTCCTGAATGGCATTCGGTTCCTGACGGCAACTTAGCACGCTGGAGTCAGCTCTCGTCTGGCCCACAAATAACAGGGATCAGTGGCCTAGTCTGTCACCTACCTGTCTGTCGTCTACTACATCTTCTGTCATCTTTGTTCTTCAGCTCTCTTGAGTAAAAGGCAGCAAGGAGTGCCTCTTTCTCAAAAGTTTTAGTATGGAATGCAATAAGAAATGCCAAGCCTGCTGATGTTTAACTAATCAGGGAGCATAGTTTTCTTCTTCTTTTTTTCTTTTTTTTTAGGATAAAAAATTTGAACTTTAACAAATCCCTGCTCCAGCTGTGACTGAATTTCAAGTGTATGCAATAGGTCAATGGCTTTTCTAGAAACAATTACCCGTATCAGTTAGTGTCTGCACTAGCTTTAACTGAATTGCCTGAAATAGCCCTCCCATTGTCTAAATTTATACTTTAAAATACAGCTAAAGAATGCATGGTGGCCTAATGAACCATTAGGCAGTCCTCCTACAGGATCCTGTCTCTGAAAAGCAAATTGCATATGAGCACTAATACCAAAACTCATTCAACTGCAAGCTTGGATAGATTTAATCTGGCTTAAATTGGCTTTGGTTGTTTTGTTTCCCTGGTCTATTTGTCTCTGAGGCTTTTTTTATGTTGTAAAATATAACACAATATTTTGTTGTGAAGTGATTTTTATTTTGGCTTAGGTAACGACAGCTATACATCCTGAGAGATGATAGTATTATGTAAAAATAGGCATATAAGTTATTTGGAAAGGAAAACAAAATATTTAACCATCTTTCTGTCTCTTCCTTCCCAACTTAAATTCTAGTATCTGTCCTCCATGTAAATTCCTTCAGAGCAATAAAGAACCAGCTACAGAAAAGAGAGGCATATATTAATGTATACAATAAGATTTCTTTTTCTCATGATTATGGGAATACACTGAAGTGTAGACTAGAAATCAGAGGCATATATTGAAAGCAACATACAAAAATTCATCAGCTAAAACCAACATGAAAGGGAACAGACCTACCAGCTGATTAGATTCAGTAGTCTCGTTCCTTACATGCTCTTCAGTAAATTCCCAAAGAAGCGTGGGCTTGGATTTCTGTGAAATTTATCTTGCTAAGATTATGACTGAGATTGGAAAAGGAGGGAAGGATGAAAATCAGAGTTTGCCAGCAAAATAACTCTCCGTGCCCACTCACACGCACATCACACAGCAACATGATATATTAGTGGCAGAAGGTCATGCAGATAACTGCAATATTATCTTCTGTGACTCGGGAACTTGGCTCCTCTAAGAGGGAAAGTGATAAAATAGACTTTGTCAAAATTCCATTCATGGAAAACTCCAACATTGCTAAATCTGGAACTGGGTCGTTAAACTCCAAAATTTCCCAGAGAAAATAAGTTCTGGAATTTACATTTTTCCAAAGTGAGATATATCTCCCTGTCTGAATTCTGCGTGTTGTTTGTTTGGATTTTCTTTCCCTTAAAAAAATTGACCGAACAATAACTTGTGCCCAGTTCCTTCATGTCTGAGAACATGAAACTCTGAAATCCTTGGCCTGAAATGGCTCTGCAAGTTTCCAAACTCCACAGTTGTGAGTCTGAAATTCCTAAGTGAGTCATTTCTGAGATGGGGTCACCATGAAACCATGTACTCTGGAAACATGGCTTCTCCACCAGCCTGCCCCATGGACTAGCAGGAAAACTAACTCAGCAGCATTTTGTCAACAGAACTTTCTTAAAACTGAGGAACTAGAAGAAAACTTATTCAGTTTCGATTAGTCAGATTGGAAAATTCCTGAGCAGATGTAGTTTAGCTCTTTCTGTGACTTCTGCCCAGTCCATCAAGTTCAATTCACATGGCCAGGACACAGGTGCATTTTGGGTTCTTGATGTCCTTAGCAGGTTTTTACTCTCTCATGATGTCCTGGTTTGAGTTAGAACAGAACTAATTCTGTTAGGTGATTTATTTTACTTTTCAGCTAAGTTACTGCACTGTCTGAAGTTAATGGCATATTTTTGCAGACAGTGTCTGCTTCTAGAGGTGATAATGCTGGATGTTTACAGTTACTACCAAGGACTGGTGGGCAGAAAGGCACTTGCTCCTGTGCAGACCAAGGTCCCTGCTACATCCTGTGTCCCACGGTGGGGGTGCAGTAAGTTAGAGGCCGCACGTGCAGGGAGGAGTGGACAGGACAGGTGACCCTACACTGATCAACAGGGTGTTCCATCCCACAGACGTCATATTCAGTATAAAGCTGAGGGATCACAAGGGTCAAGCTCTATTCTTCAATGGCCGGTGTTCAAGGCGGATTCTCTATTCTTCCTTCGATCCCAATCCATGCATTCCTGAATCCAGTTCCAGAATCCAACTCTTGAAAACAGTTCCCATCTGCAGCTGAGTTCAGTCTGGGACTTCCCCAGTGCCTGCCCACAGCATCAGTGGTGACGGGGATGTGATTGTCACATTGGTATTGGTTTTGTATATATTTGTATATATTTCATTTTATCATTATTTTCATTAAAGCAGTTTTAGTTTTCTTTTCCAATCCATAAGTCTCTCTCTCTTATTCCCTTTCTCTTCCCCTTTGGGAGCATCTGTCATTCCTCTAGTGGCCAGCCCCGCTCTCACATGTGACACGTATCAAGTCCTAATTCATACATTCCACCTCCATGCTAGAAATATCTGTCATTCCTCTAGTGGCCAGCCCAGCTCTAACATGTGACACGTATCAAGTCCTAATTCATACATTCCACCTCCATGCTAGAAATGTGGATTTACAGCATGAATCACTTCTTTTTGGTAGACTTTGGCTGTCAGTGTCTAGATAACAAGGATGATGCTCAAAACAACAGTGCTTGGTACCTGCATTCACAACCCACTGAGCCAAATGGGCTTCTTCATTTCTCTCAGCCTGATGTGTGTAGTGTCAGGAAATCTAGGCTGCATTGCTCCTGCCAGGTCATATCAGAAAATGTAGTCTGCAATCTGTATCATGACTGTTAACACATCATGTACCCAGGGGTAAAAGATTATGCCTTGCTCAAGAGTCTGTCTGATGGCTGTTTCCAGATAGCAATAGCTAGTGACTTTGAGGCAGACAGATGTAGTGCTAGCAGCCTGAAACCTCTATAGAAGTCTATGTGCTGTAGCGAAGAAAAAAGTCAGCCTTTGTGGATTAGCAACTGTGGCATAGCTTGCAACTTGTTTAAAGATCTCTGTTTAGTCAAATGTGGGCACTTCCTAGTCTAGGCATACCCCGTGGAACTAGAGATTTGGAGGCTTGCCTATGGAAGGAGGACAAACGGTGTACCTACTCCCCAGGCAAAACGCTGGTTTTCAGTGGTAAAAAGATAGATAAACACATTTATCATCAAAACATGAGGCTGGAAATGCAGAGGAGTTACTTGCTGTGTTGTAGGTTCTGCCATTTGGCATTACCTGAGAAACTGAGGTGAGAAATTGTGATGTATATGAGAGAAGGATAACATGGTTATTTCGATGGATGGTTGGGAAAGCTTAGAACCCATTAGTACCCTTAATCAGATGAAATGTAAATGTCAGTAGCATTGGCAATTCCTGCTTCTACCAAGAAGTCAGCTGTTCCTTCTTCATTCACTCTCAGGATCTAAAACAAGCACTGCCCAACAGTACTGTGCTCCAGAGCACCATGATGTCATGTGTACTTCTTGAAATGCCAGTTAACTGAATAATAGTATTTGTGATAATTACTTTTTTTTTTCCTAAATCAACCAGCAAGTTATCACTCTAATAGAAAAATGATACAGTGCTCCTTGAGCTAGGGTCCAGATCCTTTCTGTGATGGTAAATCAATCGAGGCATTGATGCTGAAATTAGAATGGGAAAGATCTCTAAATTATTTGTGTGATACTGAAGCATATTCCTGTAAATTAGCCCCACTGGCAGTAATTTTGCCAATTAAAGGATAGAATCAAAATGTTACACTAGATGATGGTATTTGAAAGGCAGGATATCCAAAAGCAGGTTTTTAAATACAAATTCAACAAATAGGTGGGCAATGGTTTCGAGATCCACATTCAAATAGAGAGGCCTTTTCTTGTTAAAAAGTGTTCTTGTTTAAATGGTGGCATGAAATGCAGTGAGTTACATTAGCTGTCCCAGCCAGCTTTCATTAATGATCTGCATTAACTTCTGTCCATTTGAACTATGGCTTTATGCTTGTGATCTCCGTAAACCACTTTGCTCAAAATCTCATGATATTCAGAAAGTCCAGGTCCTGGAACGGCAGAGGGAGAGAGTAAAAAACGGTGTTTCAACTCTGCCAGCCAAGAGGCAGAGTTGTTGTGTACAACAAATGGTGTCCAGCCCCCCTCATAGCCTGTATGGGCAGGCCCCAGGAAAATGGGTGCAAAGAGAGGTGTGGTGCTAGGTCATGCAGCACCATCTTGAAGAGCAGTGTATGAGCAGCTGGGAACACAACAGAGGCCCCCACTCCCTTGAGAGATGATGGGGTGCTCACGTGCTGCCTCTGTGCAGAAGGTGTGAGCTGTTCAGCTTGGGGCAGGTCTCCCCCAAGGCTGCATCTGCCCTGCCAAGGCAAAATCCACAGGAGTGCTCACACTTTCCTCTTGGTCACTGCAGCTTTGCACGCTCTGCCCTCACCCTCCTTCCTTCAACAAAAGGCTTTATTTACCCCTACCATTCCCATCTGGCCTTCAGCAATTAATCTCTGAGCCTCTAACTGCAGCACATTGTGCGATAATTCTTTATGTTAATCCCATGTGTCAGTGAGCCACTTAAAAGCTTCTTGGGATGCAGTTCCCTGCTTCTCTTTTGGAATAAAACCTGTGATGCGTATAAAGAAACAACCATATTCTCTGGCTTGCTGATACACAAGACTAAAGTTTGGTTGCTTCTGTCCTTACAGCGCTGTGTTTTTACCTGGTTTCAAATGTTGAAATAATAGAATTAAAGGGACCTAACCACACATTTGAATCTGCAAGCTTCCCTTCGTCTTTTAAATGCAAATCTCTAGAGCAGAGGCAATAAGGAATTAAACATATTTACACTATTACAAGCCATTCTGTGAGCAGCTGAGCTAATGAAGCCTAGTTTTGTCCTGTCTGCACCCAGCTGCTGATTCTGATGAGTCTTTCAGGAACACCTTTGAGATCACTACTGCCTTTCATGGTTTTTAAGGTCATCCAGGAAGCTAAAATGTTTCCAGGGGCCAGGATAGATGACAGATAGACAGAAAGGGAGGCAGTGAAATCAATGACGCATCCTTTTCTTGTGAAAGCAAGCTGGACCCCCTCTCACTAGGCACAGCAAATTCAGTTACCTTACATTATTGAACCTGGATTCTGCTCTTCTTCCCCCTGTTTTCCCACTTAATGAGGTTGTAGTGAGGATGAGGGCAGTTTATAAGATGGTCTGTTCTGGTAATGGAGGTCAGTGAGATTTTGGATGGATAAACCAGTATGATCTGAAATCGGGCTGTGTTTTCCTGGTGCTAAAGAAAAGAGATTGTTGCTGCTCTTGGCACGAGTCCCATGCAGGCGACGCCTCAGTTTCCTGCCCAGCCACAGCTGATGAAAAGACTGTGGCGGTGCTGAGCCATCTGAGCCATCTCATGAGCACACACTGCGAATTTAAAGAAGGGGAGGGAGGGGCTCCGGGACGCCTATGGGGAGCAGTTTGTACTGACTTGGTCCCTGCAGCCATGCAGCCAGTGCCTCCAGGCTGGAGATACACAGGCTGAGAGGCAAGTAGCTTCAGCTGGCAATGACTCCGGCGTTCTACGGAC
>NW_010419390.1:122417-136027 GCF_000710305.1 Buceros rhinoceros silvestris
CAGGCTGAGAGGCAAGTAGCTTCAGCTGCCACTGCCTCTGGTGTCCTACGGCCATGAGAACTGCTGCAGACCCTGGGGCATTTTTCCCAAGCACTCAGTCCCTTAGAAGCTCTTAAATTTCAGAATCACAGAACTGTGAATCAGAGACCTTAAGTCCAACCATTAAATTAGACCTCAATAGTTCTCAGTCACCTGGTGATCACTGAGTATCTGGAGTGAAACACACATGATACCTCTCATAGAGCTAAAACAGGCTCTTCTGAAGCCTACAGCAATGGATGTCCTTCAGCTGGGTCACAGTGGCTTTAGGTCACAAGTGACAGCGATTTTCTTTTCATTCTCTGGGCAGCTGAATCCTGCCCTGCTCTGGTCCAAAACTGAATGAAAAAATGGAGGAAAACGATGAAGCTAATCCAGTCTGGTTTATTTAATGTATTTATTTATTTATTTTTAGGTTTTTCTTCTCGCGGCTTTCAAAATTTTGTCTTACCTACAATTAATTTTGAAACAAATTGGGAATGATTGAATGCTGAAATGATGCTTCAGTTTTTCTCATTTCCTTTCCAACTAGTTGGCCTGTGTTCTGCCCAAACTGACAAATGTTTTCAAGTGCCCCAAACTAGCTTTTTCTTCAGTTTAAGGGAATTAAATATTTCTCTGGCACAGCATTATCTGAATCCAGCTAAACAATACAACATGATGTTTCACTTGCTTCAGCTAGCCATTGGAGTAAAGACACAGTTAAAGATCTCTGTGCAACCTCCTCTGTGTTTTTGTTTTTAAATTAAGGTTTTCTCCTTAGGGCTATTGCAGCATTGTTATTCCTCAGACAGGGAGCAATTGCATGCAGGACTACGAAAACCTGAAAAATCGCAGGAGGAGCCATGGGCTGAATATGTGCTCCAAATATGTGCTGTAATATCAAAAGGCTAGCACATTTCTGACTCAGAAAGAGGAATGGGCTTTCCAAAAGCACCGAGCTTGGGTCTAAGAGTTGAACTCTAGACAAAATTTAAATAACAAGGCTCCCAGTTTTCCTGCAATCAGCCAGTGACTTCAGCTCTTGCTGCTTTTAGCTTAATGTCAAGCTTCCCAACCAAGTGTTTACATGTGACTCTGCTAATCAAGCAAACACAGAGCCTGCAAATGAAAGAGCAGCATCCCTGCTATCAGTGCACAGCACAATAAATCCGGTCGGTCCACTTCAAATGGCTCTAGGTCTGCTTTCCCTTCCCTCCTCCCCACGGCTCCTCAATCTTAAGGCTAAAGCAATGACGGCCTATTCCTTAGGGCATGCTCCCTTAGCATTTCACCCCTCCCAACAAAAGCACCGCTTCTCTGGCTTTGTTTTCAAACCAGCAATAACCCAGGGAACAGAAGGGCTCATTAATCCCAGGGAGGGGCTGTATGCCGGCAGAGACACAGAGCAAGCTCCCCTCAGTCGCTCCCTGGCCAGCTTGGCAGGGAGGCTTCAAAGACCGAAAGTCCACGGACAAAAGCGGGGGTCCCTTTGTGCCCTGGGGTCAGCTTGAAGACCTTGCTGGCTGAGAGGGCTCAGCTGCCTGAGACAGCAGATGAAGAAAGAGAGAAGCTTGCACAGGGCCGCCAACATATGAGGTGTGAGCATACTTCATGAAAAGCCATGCTTCCTCCGAGCTTTTTCACATTAAAACTAAGGTAGTTGATGAAGCTGGAGGGGAAAACAAAGGGAACCAAGTCCACTTACACATGCTTTCCAGAGGATGTCTAAACACTCATGTAAACACAATTTGAGCCCAGCCCTGGCTGAGTCTCTCGCCACCACCTTCTGGTGTGGCAGCAAGGCTGGCACTGGTCCCAACACTGTGCTGGGCTCTCCTGAGGGTCTTCCTCAGAGAAGCAACAGCAGTGGGGCTCAGCCTGCTGCCACCTAGACCCAAGCACCCATCCATCCTAAGGCAGGTTCCCTAGCTCTGCTCTGAATGGCTATGGTGGTGTGCATCTTGTTGTGAGAGCAATGCTGACTTCTGCCGAGGGGAAGCAATGGTCAGAGGGTGAATGTAGACCATTGGCGCTGTTCTCGAATCTGGGCCTGACCCATGTGGCAGGGTTGGGCAGAAAGATTGGTTAGTCAGGTTTAATAATCTTAAATAAAAACCATGGACTTGGTGACGAGCTGACAAGAGAGTTTTCTTACAGTTTTTTGCAAGAAACAGAAATCAACAAGCCATTTCAGCACATGTTGTAAAAGAACCAGTACAAGCCCATTGTAGGTTTCTTGGTGTCCAGCATCTGTAAACGCTGCTGACAATGCATCACCTGATTTATGAAGAAAGCCAAGATAGATGGCTTTGGCTTTCTGATTGCTATCTAGAATTTTCTGGCTTCCGAGCATGAGAAATTGAAGTCTTGGATCACAACTTCAAGAGGCTGGCGGAAAGCCATAAACATACAAACATCAATAGATAGGAATGAAGTCATAACTTGTAATGATGCTGAGTATTGCAAGATCTTCCAATCAACAGCTAAAAAGAGCATGCTGGAAGAGATGGGATGGGGGTGAATCCTGAGATCGGAACATGGACAAAAATCAGATTTCTAGGAGCATGAAAATGTGTGTCTGCTGAGAGCTCAGTCCTGACTTTTCTTGTTTGCTTTTTCTCCCATATAATGATTTCATTACCTTTATGGAGCAGATTTCAGAGGAGTCTGACACTGTCTCATTGGGGATACGAGAAGATTTATGCTGAGTTTATTGCAGGCAGTGGTTATGATTTCATTATAGAATACTAAGATTGTAATTTTGTGTGCTTACACAGAATGTTTAATGCACACATTAAGCTAGATGCCTTTTATTTCAGTTTGTATAGCAGCCTAAATGGTATAACAGTATGATACACTTGTTTATTTGGCATTAAAGCTTGGATTTGGTGCTTAAGCATTCTGCTGAATTGGGGGGCCATGCTGTGATTTAATGGTTCAAGTAAGAGTCTTGTTAGTGATCAAAATTCGGGGATCTGTAAACCCAGAAGATATTCAGACTGGTGGGAAGTGCTGCAGAAAACTTAGATTTCTCCAACTAGCTCTGTGAACATTCCCTGCACCCCACCCCCCTTCATATTAATTGAAGATGCATTACTCCCCATTTAAAAAAATATTAACCGCAAAAGTAGATATTGAAAACGGGTTATTTCACTCCAAAGCTTTCTAAGACGTCTGAGCTGATGTGGGTTTGCAAATAGTAGGACCGTATCGCTCTAATTATTAGTAACATAGCTACTACTTGGGCTCAGGAAATACAGCTGTTTAAGCACATAGAAATATACAGCTTTTAATAGCTTATATTTTCATAACCTATTAGTGTAAGGCATGATGTGATATATTTCATAACGTTGAGTTTCTATCTAGAAAAGATCCCTGCATTAGGAAGTCTTCAGTCTTAAGAAAATGAGTTGGTTTAGTATTATGGGGGAAAGCATGTAACAGGCAAAGCAGATTCTTGCTGTGCACTGGCTGTGTGATCAAACATCAAGGTTACTGAAATCCCCCAGCTGAAGGCTCAGCTCTCTTCCCTTCCCCCTAGCTATGCAGTGGTAAAGGACAATACTGACTGCAATAAATTAAAATTAAGGGAACTGGACAAGGAATCCCGCTACCCTTTCTCTTTCGGACTGGCTGCCCTGAAGGATCAGTAGAAAATTCGTCATCTGAGGACTACAGAAATTTAACTATTTAATGGGAAGATCTATTTCAATGTGATGACCCCAGTAATATCTAACAGATTTAGTTTTAGCAATAACAAGATTTCTTTTTCCGTGTCAGTTGTATTATGAACAATTGCTGACAATTGGTTCTCCGTGAAGAACGTACCTCAGGGGGTGCCACTTCTAGCTTCGAGGCCCACTGTTTAGCTGAGACATAACTGTTTTTTCAGCTGCTTCAGAAAGGTATGTTTCTGTATCTAAATAATAAGATTGGCATTATTTAAACATCTTACATGTATATTTTCTTCCTTGCTTACCTTTAGGCCAATTTTGCCATCACTGAAAATTTTTTTGTGATTAATGCTCAACAGCCACCTGCAAGATGCAGAGACTTCCCCACTTACCAGGGGCTTTGTATTTTGGTTTAAAATCTAGTCATCCATTATTTAGATTGTGAGATAAAAAACTTAAAAGCTTACCTGATTGCTCTTTGTAGATTACTTTTGCTGTCCAAGCTATGCTCACCCTGCAGGGCAGCTTTGAATCTGCCAAGGGTTGTTGTTGGCACAGTTGCTTCTGTCTTGTTGTGACCCATGGCACTCCCATACAGCCCTGTTTTTTTGCTGGCCTGAGACTTTAAGGAATGGTTGCATATTGCGCTCAAAAGCAGTAGGAGTGCTGGGAAAATACTCAGGATTCCCATAGCATTATTCCCTATTCAACCCTTTTCTGCATGGGGAGGGAAAAGAGGTGCAACCCGTTCTGCAGAACACTCCTACTCTTCTGTCAGGAGATGCCTGCTGGATTTTCCCCTCTGGGCAAGATCAGGATAGAATGATTTAGATGACATTACTGATTTGGTAATGAGTTTTCTTACTTCCCTGCCACCTCCTTCTTCCTTTTGTGGGAAGACTGGTGTTCAGCCCGGCTGACACTACTTAGCAATTTCATTCCCAGGGCAAAAAAATCACACAGTGGAGCTTGTCACCTAATTTGAGTACAGGACAGATTTCCAGCCTACCTGTCCCCACTGCTTCGCTTGTCCCTTGCCCCTCATCTGGTCAGCTCCGGAAAGGGAGGCTGTGCATATGCAGACAGTAGATGATACCTACGGGCATGCATGTCATGCAGTTTAAGGAGGATGTCAGGATGTCATCTGTGTCCAGAGCTCAGCTTCCCTGCCTGCTCCTGAGCCTGGACTGTGACAGAAATGTAGGTTTTCTCCTATGATTCAGACTATGACTTACAGCTTCTCAGTGGTTTCAGCTCCCTAAGCTCTTATTATATTATGCGGCATATATGGCTTTTACCTTAATGTAATGAAGTTACTGGGTAACTATTTATTTTTGCGATTAGCTTTTACAACCACTCACGAGATTTTAATTACTGAATTCCAGACATAATTCTTTAATTCAATTTAGTTTGACCTTTCAGTAGGCATGGAAATAAAGGAAAGGTGAAATCTGAGTTGTGCCACAGTATTCTGGCATTTAAAGCTGGGGAAAAGGCCTTGGTAGCAGTGAGCCAGGGCACACAGGCTGAGCTGGGAGAGTGTGTCAGGGCAAGAGCATTGATCCCCATGAAGAGGACAGTATTTTATCTTCTCAAGGGAGGAAGCTTTGACAACCTGCTGCCCACCCAGTGAAATGCATCTCTTAGCCTTAGAGATTTGTTTGTAATTTTTTCCCAGAAAACGGGATCGACACTGAAGATGCCACCGCAGGCAGCTCTAGCTGTTCTCTAACACTTGCCCCATAGGCACGGCCTGCCATACCAGTTAGAGCTGTGGGGAAGGGACCATGGGAAAAATAGGCCCCTGAGACATGGAGAATGAAGAGAGGTTGCTGACATTATACAACAACCACCCCCAGCTGTTAGGGGAGTTAATAGTTTGTTTCCCCTGAATGATAGCTGATGTGCTGGTCAAACAATGTCTGCGCCAGTGGATGTTTGGGATTCCACAAGGCATATTTGATCCTTGTCCAGCCAACCCTGATGGCTACACGTCTGCTTGGAGTATTTGCACTGCAAGGTGCAGGATTAATTATTGGAGGGATCAAAATCTACAGGTGCAGCCTGGGTTGTGCTAGTGAAATCTCCACTTGACTCTGCCAGCGGACCCGAACTTGAGTCCAAAGGGCCACCTATACCTAAGGGTCAAGCAAGTCCAGAGGACTATATCTACGGGCCGAGCTGCTGGTTGGGCTGTAGGTTGTTCAGCACTTGGCTTTCCTACTGAGATTACCAACAAGACAATACCCAGCACAGGCTGGATAACTGACCTTGGGATCTGCCCTAAACTGGACTGAATATGCCAATCTAACTTTCATAGATTCTTGATGCAGGGTACCAGAAAAAAAAAACAGGGACACCAGCAGCAACAAGAGGAGAGTTTGGCTTTTTGTACAAGTCCTTCAGGTGAAAACAAAACCAGCCAAACAGCCTCACTGATCTTGGTTTTATCACACGAAAATTTCCCAGGCTTTGGCAAAGATCAAATGGTCAGAGGACAGGCCAGGGGTAACTGCCTCCTAAGGGTAAGCTAGAAGACATAGCTTGACCATTGTCACAAACTTTGGTAACAATGATGGGAAACTGGATGTATAGTCAGTCACTGAGGTACCGCCAGATACTACCTGAAGTGAGGACTGTCTGCTGGCTGGTTTTGCTGGGATCTCCTTTGCTTTGCGCTGGTGAGTCACCAGAAAGCAATTGCAATGAGTCTGATAATGAGGCCAGTGACACTGATAGGAGCAGAGTAGCTATTGTGGTGATTCCTAAGGAGATTTTCTGAAATCAGTGATTTAAACAGGAATGGGTAAATTCAAGTGTGTACCTTTTATTTCACATAAATAAGGGATTGACACAAACTCCTCCCTTGTTGTACGAGGACCTGTTATTATTAACAGACTTTTTTGGTATGTTGTTTCTTCCCTAAGAAATTCAAAGCCAGTAAGTGGCTATAAATGGGCTTGGGTCTGGTGATGTCAAATCCATTTTAAATAAACGGGTCTGGACCATACAGTTTCAGTAAAAATCTGGCTTTAAAGATGAATAATTTTGTTTTCCAGGCTGTACTATCAGGGTCTAAATTAATTTCATTTCTTCCATAGTATTTTTATGAATTCTGAACTTCTGAAATAGTTTCAGTTCATACTGCAACTTAATTCTTTCTTTACACAGGCATAAAATGTATGAACAATGAATTGAAAGAATTGGAAGGAAAGGTTCTTAAAATTAATATTAACTCTGGTTTCTCAAATATTGTCCTAAGTCCTCCCCTAAGGAACAGAGAAAATATTTCAACTCCACATGACGGAAAAAGCTTTAATGCAGAGAACTCTCCACAGGACTGTTTTCATTTTGTAGTGTGTTTTAAACATAAGAACAAGGCAGACGGTTAATTATTTCTTCTCCTTTTGGCTCAGTTCCACAGCAAAACTCAGCAAAAGCAAAGCCCTACAGGCTATTTAATGGACAATAAATGGCTGTACGTTTGCTGAGCACTGAATAAAAATTATGAAAGGGTGTTGTGACAAGCTCTTGAGGCACTTGTTGGCCCACAAAAAAACATCCTTGCCCCTTCTTCCCCCAGCTGCTGCATCTTGCTACTTTCATGTTGGTTTGGAAGGGAAACACTTCGAGAAGAAACAGTTTAATAATCCTACACATGATGTTGGAAAAGGTTCTTCAATAGCATGAGGAGAAAATCTTTGCAACTAGCATGCAACATGATGTAACCAGAAGAGCATCCACGGCTTCTGCAGGACACACATAGGAAGATCTTGTTGCAAGAGTTTGACATTTGCAGCCCATGGCTGTGCGAAGAGCTCTTTGCTGTCTGCTGTCAGTTCAAGCAGTGACATCAGCAGGGGACCTGCACTGCTGCCTCCACCACCTCCGGCTGCTCCCCAGTTTTTCAGCACAGGCCCAGCTGCAGTAGCAGTGGCACTGCAGTAGGCAGGCGTGAACAGGGAGGCTGCAGCAGAAGCACTTACACCTGTCTGCTGCCTGAATGAGGCAATTCTGTACCATGACTGCAGTGGATGGACAGTAATACCAGATAATAATATGTGTAGTAGAAGGGGTGTTAACATTAAAAAACACCAAAAAGGTGAGCTCTGGCATAGCCCTGGGGATGCCATTGTCTGTGGGTCAGTTGCCCAAAGGAGCAGAATTTGTAATGGTCTTTCCCAGCTTGTCCTCTCTACAGTGTCTCTCTGGCAATCTCTTCTACACCCTCTGTTTCTAATCTCCCAGCAGGCAATGGTGTGTGCTGCAGCAGACTGGTGCTTATCTTTGTGTCTGGGGACCAGCTAATGCATCTCCTTCTATGGCTGGGTCCTAAAATTCAATGAATACTTAATTACTACACTGTTTGTTCTGTTACCAACACATTTATTCTGTTGCAAACATTTTTCAAATATAGTGGGGATAAGGTGTCTGCCTGGCACCATTTATAGTCTGAACATGTAGCTATAACGTGGAGAAAAAGAATGAACAGAAATAAAGTGTTAGGGGTTTTGTGCTTGTGACTGGGATGAGAACACATCAAAGAGGGGAGAGCCACAGATTATGGAGCTATTATTAATTATATGTTTTGCACCATTCCAACCACTCTGAGATCTAAATGCCCCTTGCAACCAGTAACAAATTAAACTGCATGATGACCCTTTGATGTTATTCACAGAAGACTGATGATTATATACTCCTGGCCAGGGTAGAATTTGGTTTGCTTTCAAAGAAGTGTGGGGAAGGTTAACACCAAGTTTAACTTAATTGGCCAAATTAGATGCATTAGCAGGATGGTGATAAGTGTGAGCCACAGCGTTTAGATATGCCTCATAGATACCATCCCTTCTCTCTCCTGTGTTGCAAGACAGAAAGAAGTGGTAGCCATGTCAGCTTCAAATCTTTCAGGTTAGCCAGGGCTCCAAAAAATAGTCTCTGTGGGCTTCTGTGTCAAGAAACTAAAAACAGCCTTAATAAAGCAGATGAAGGCTCTCCCTCTGTCCTTCTTTCAGCTGCTCTAGAATTCCTTTCTAGACTGGACCTCTGCTGAGGTGTCTATACCTGCTGCTGCTTCCTGCCAGGTACCCTGGCATGCTGATACCAGGTTTCCAAGGATCCTTCTGTGTCAGGGAGGCAGAACCATGTCCAATAGCCCCAGACCACATTGGCCATGACGAGCTGGCACCGTGACCCACCAGGAGTAAAAGGCCAAGCCCCTGGACGAACCCAAGCCTGCAGAGAGGGAGAGAGCAATTTCTCTGGTGTGGTGCCAGTCACAGCTCTGGGATCCTCTCTTGATGCAGGTTACTGGCTCCTGACAAAATGGCATGAGAAAGACAGTGAAGTGCAAAGGCCTTGGTCCTGCAGCTGTGTCGAGGAGTCTCCTGCACCCCGCTTTATCAGCAGCGTGCTGACCTCACTGAAGCAGTGGACCTGCATCTCACACATAATTGTAAATGCCCAGTGTTTCTATGCCTAACTGGAAAGCTTCTGCAACAGCAGCTTTGGGAAAGGTTCATATATTTATCCTGCTTTGCCTCTGAGTCAGACACAACTCCTGAAGGCATGAGCGGGTGGATCCTGCCCAATCCCCAGGGTTGTGCTCAGGCTCTTCTCTCTTTCGCCCCCATCCCCCTTCCCCATGCAGGCTGGCTTCAGCTGCACTGAATCAACCACTTCCCCTCTAGAAACAAATCCTTGGCTTTGCCTGGAGAGCACACAAGGTATTTCCCAACCAGCATTGTGGCAATGCTAATAGGGCTCAGCGAACATGTTGATCTTCCCTCCTTTTCCTTTTCCCGCAGGATTCCAGTGTGAATGAGTGAGGTTCCCCTTCCCCTCCCTGACAGGAGGCTGTGGCCTCCCTGCATCAGGTAGGTCATGGCACAGCTGGGGTGCCTGCCAGAGTGGGACAGAGGTGGGGAAGCACTTGCAGCATCATGACCTCAAATCATCACAACCGGACAGGCTGGTGATTTGCAGTCCAGCTCTTCAGTGCGCTTTAGTGTCTCACCCCTCTTGAGAAGAAAATAAAAATCTGAAGCCAGACTGCTGGCAAGTGAAGCTGGCGGTGCTGAGCAGCTGCCCAGCAGTCTGCAGCATCATCCCTTCCCCCAGCCACCATGAGCTCATGAGCCAGTCTCATTTTGATGCAGCCTGTGTTCTGATTTCGCCTTCGTTTCCCCCCCAGTTTTTTACCCTTAAGCGAAATTCAGCTCTCACACCCACACAGTGCTTTGCTCCCCTTGATCCCAATGCCCAGAGCTCCCACTGACAGGGTGCAGCAGTCAGACTCAGGATGGCTGTCACCATCTCTCCTGAGGGAGGAGAAGCAAAGTGACTTCCAGATATGCAGAGCAAGAGATTTGGATCAGCAACAAAAATGTATAAATGCAAGACTGCACACATATTAGCTTAGAATACTGATTAGATCCAGAAATAAAGGGATAGAGTAGCCAAAATGTTTTGGGAAGCCAGCATTTTCTATCATTTATTATTTCTTAGCTAGCTTGAGTTGGAATAGGAACAGACAAAATGCTAGAGTATCACATTGTCACATACCGCTATCATTTGTGTCAGAGGTTTTGGCTTAGGATTTACAAATGATTTGGCAAGTTAACTTGGGATGGCTAAATCTGACTTTCTTCTATAATGGGGGCCAGTGTGTACCACTGAAGGGGTCACAGTACATGTAGGGGAAGCTGTTCCTCTTTCTCTACAGTGCTTTGACTGTGCAGTCCTGAGATTTTGTTTATGATATTTCTACAGTTGTTAGTCCTGGCCACTACAAAAGCATCAGTGAAAAACTAGCATTGAGAGACCACCTCAAAAAGTTGCTATAACTGTAGGATGGGGAGACTTTTACAGGAGACTTCTAGTCCAGTGAAGGGAATACCCAGGTAGAGGAGCCCCATTCGAGATACACCCCAAACACTCACTGAGAGGGAGAAGTCACTGGAGGGCCAGCGTGCCTGATGTGGACTAGTGGGCAAGGGCTCCAGAGGAAGAGAAGATGGAGGTGGAGGAGAGCAGTAACAGCACGTGCACAAAAGTACCCAGAGCCAACTGCAAGGAAAGAAAACCCCCCACATACTGGTTCCCTGTAGGCCTCTGAACTCCAAATGCTCACTTGTCAATATAACTTTGGGTCAGGAAAAGAGGTTGAGGTCTGTGGAGGAAGCTCTCCATGGAAAGATTTCTCTGCTAAAAAAGTGGTACGTGCGAAGGCAATGCCTGTAAAGGCCCGGTCTCCATGAGAGATTGCTGCATGGTTGACCTCTCCCTGGGCTTTGCTTTTCCCCTCCCTCCTTGCACATCTCCCTGCACACACTCCATTATTCTCTGGGTCTTTCTGAGGGTTATCTTTTATCTGCCTCTCCACCGGCTTCTGCAGAGCCCACCCAGAGCAAGGCTGACATGTCAGTTATTATCATCACTCACTGGAAGCAAAGGGGCGATGCAGGGGGTGGGGACTTTGCTATTTATATCTAGAGTTTCTCATTCCACAAACAGCTTTCTCACCTCTCATAAAAGTGTAATTGGATAGGCACCAGTGTCACTGTGACACCAGGCCATCTCAGTGTGTCAGTCCCAAACTCTTAGGATGTCCTGTTGAGAAAAAAGGGTGATGGCAACTGAGCTGTGCCTGGTTTGTGGTCCTGTCGTGTAAGACACTGGAGATAAAACTACTCCTAGTTTAATTTTTAATTTCTTTTCTCTAAAAAAGGGACAGATGTTGGTGAACAGCAAGAACAAACTGTTAATAAACTAAAGAAAAGGAAGGTGATGCCATCTGTATAATCACTCTGGGATGTAATTATTTACGCAATATGAACTTGAGTAGTTTCTGTCCTCTGTAAGACTCAGTTTCCATTTAACTGGAAGAAAATCCATCAAAGTTCATCCAAATGTGGCCAGGGTCCCAGCCTGTAGTTCACTAGACACTCACGTACCTAAACCACCACCTTTACTTCACAAAGTTTCAGATGTAAGTCCCAGCCTTGCAAACTTCAAGATGGTAATTTTCCAGTCAAGGCTAGGAGGAGGGTAGTAGGGCCTGCCGGAGTTCCATCCTGAACACAGTTGTTACACTGTGAGAATTAAACTATACCACTAGCATTCCATCCCACTGCCTCTGATTTCTTCAGATCAGAGGAACAGCTGTTGAACAGAGCAAACTGAAGGAAACACCTGAGTAAGAGGGGAAGACAGCAGGGAAAGGAAGCAGCAGAGCCACTGGCTGTGTGTGATGGCAAGGCAAGACATGCAACCTGTACTATGGTCACTGTATCCGTACATGCGTTTAATTTACTGTATTTAGAATAGTTTGACAGTTTACCCTGACCCAGTTGGCTGTAACAATATAGTACCAGTGTATAAGAAGAATGCAGTGAAAAGGAAAAGAAAATGCCTCTCCTGGCATCGTTGGCAAATACTGGACTTAAAAAAGAAGGCAGAGCACCATGGAAGAGATTCTAGCAGCGTTATCTGCATAAAGTCTTCCAGCAGCACATGAAAGTTGTTTCACTAATCTTTAAGTTACGGCAATGTAGACCAATATTTTTCATCACAGATTTTGAATTCTATTCTCTGTAGAAGAAGATTTGCTTTTGCCAATATATATTAGGTAAACAGATATAAAATCAATCTTAAGAAGAGATTTTTATCAGTATATTCTTAATCATACAGAATACACTTAAGGATACATTTGCAGACTGGGTGTTTAAAATGGCATGTACAGGCACCTTGTATTACAAAACACGAGAAGAGGGATTGAGGCAAGTGGGATGCATAGATATATCTTCTTTAGATTCTTTCTCCAGGCAGCTGGACCGACCTAGAAGAGGACTTTCAAAATATGCAACCATATTTACATCTTTCACTCCTACAGAAGCCTGACAGATTAAGGGACATGATATAGTCTCTTCTGTCATAATAGAAAAGGGCTTATATGGGTTTTGCAATGAAGATATGATAAAGCTGTAAGAGGGTTGTACAATTTTATGCTAATCCTGGGCAAGAAAACCAGTATCAAGGTAAAAGGCATAACGTTTTTGCAAAAGAAGGGATCCGCATGGATGTCAGATGAGAGGCAAGGCTACAATCAAGCTGCCAGGTGATGCTTGTAGTATGAAATCAAATAAGAAAAGATTTCTTTTTGCAGTCTTTGTAAACTTTTTTCTGTTCTTCAGGAACCATAAATGTGAAAGCTGAAACAGTCACATTTGATCATCTGATCTATCTGAATTGTTTTGCCTATCAGATCTCTGAGTAGCTTCTTGCTCTGTGTTGGTGCACGAAAATTTATATTACCTGGAGAACACTCATATACAGTTAAGGACACAATTAAAAAGTTAAATAGCATTTAATCACGTAGCTCATGCAGAATTCATCAGTGACAGGCTATTACACTTGAGAAGGTTTTTCCCTGCTGTAAATCAGTACACAAAACACAGGAATAGAATAAAATACAATAAGATGAGAATGAGTATCTAATTTGGAGGAAGCGCAGCAATCAAAAATTGTAGTTTCTTCAACTAAAAAGGAGGGGATTTTGCAGACAAGCCCAGAATCTGTTATATATTTGTCCTTGAAAAATATATTGATGGGATTACTGCCTAGTCATAGCTAGTAAATTAAGAATATTTCTGATCTATTTCACAGGCAAAAGGAGGGAGCAGAAAGGGGACCCACGAGGTAGGTGTCTTCTCCCATATAACAAGCAATAAGATGGGAGGAAATGGTCTCAAGTTGTGCCAGGGAAGATTTGGGTTGGATATTAGGAAAAACTTCTTTACAGAAAGGGTTGTCAAGCATTGAAACATGCTGCCCAGAGAGCACCTGGGCACCTCCCTGGGAGCACCACCAGGGAGGTGGTGGAGTTACCATCCCTGAAAGACACTTTTTGATGCCAGC
>NW_010419390.1:136061-142258 GCF_000710305.1 Buceros rhinoceros silvestris
GAAAAATTTCTTTACAGAGAGGGTTGTGAAGCATTGGAACAGGCTGCCCAGAGAGGTGGTGGAGTCCCCATCCCTGGAAATGTTTAAAAGCCATGTGGAGATGGTGCTGAGGGACGTGGTGTAGGGACCCTGGCAGTGAAGGGTGACTGGTTGGACTTGATGATCGTAAAGGTCCCTTCCAACCAAAATGATTCTGTGATTCTGTGACCTGGTGTGGTGGAGGCACTCCATGTGTTGTGGGATTGTGCAGTCCAGCTTGAGGAACACAGAGACAAGAAGAACAGGGTCATAGTTTAATATTGGCCTTGACACAAAGATTAATTTTGTAGACACAGCAGATTATTTTTCTGTAGCCCTGGGCTACTTCTCTCCTTCCCTCCAAGAAGTCCTGCCCTGGCTGCCTGCAGTCACCTACCTGCATGTGAGGAACTGCCAAGGGAAATGCAGGGAGTGGAGGGCATGGGAGGAGGAGGAGTTGGAGTGGGGCGAGCGGGTGTGCTGGGAGAAGGCAGGCAGCAGCAGGATCTGGGAGCTGGGCCTTGGGCAGGAGGGAAGGGGAGCCGTGGCCATCTCTGCGCCTGGTGTACAGCAGGGCTGTGCGCTCACCGCCTGCCTTGCATTCCCACACCAACCCTGCTTGCTGGACAAGTCAAAAGCTGATTCTTAAAATCTTCCCAAACTGTCACAGCCCTGCAAACCCTGCGAGGTCGCTGAAGGCGAAGCAGGTAATACAGCTTTCTCCATCACTGTCAGGGCCGAGACAAGTCTGAAGCGCTGTTTTGCCCTGCAGCCACTCCAGCCAAAGTGGAGTGGGCTGGGTGCTGCTCCTTTTGTTCCTGAGCAAACACTTCCAAGATCCTGTCAGATACTCATCTGCAAACACAATTACATATCCACTACCAGCAATATAATTTGAAGAGAACAGCACAAGTGTGAGAGAAGCACCTGTAACCTACACAGTATTTTTTTACTAGCTTCAGCAAACACAAATCTCCATTTTCCAGGGGAACAGTTGGGTGGAGTAATAAAACATCTTCCCCCCCCATACAAGCACTTTCAGGAAAGTTAAATACTTTGAATTTAGGGCACAATGTGTCTGGGTTTATGTGAGCACACCCTCTTTTTCAGCATACAAATTTTGTTCAAATGAGGGAGAAAAAAAAAGGAATTTGGACTTTTTCCAGATTTTGCAGATGTCAAATAAATCTTGTCTCATCAGACAGCTCTGCACTGACTCCAAAGTCATTGAATACACACACACACACACACTCTTACACCAAATATGCACAAGGCAGTCCTTCTGTGGCCATGCTGCCCAACCGACATCCACTTCCTCAGCAAGTCCCACATTTTGTGGGTACATCTGATTTACTGCAATTAGCTGTGCAGCACACATGCTATAGGTCAATTTGTCCCAAATCCTGCAGAGATATTATATATTGGTGTGTGATAAGGACTAAGGTCAGAGATATCTAACAGACTTTGCAGATATATTTTGTACCCTTTTATCCACCCAGGACCCCCTACCTGGAGATATAGGGACTATGAGTGAATCCCCTGGCTGAGTTACAAGCACAACAGACACGCTACATGCCCCGTTCAATGCAGCCCCAGATTAGCTGGGGCAACTGCTGGCAGCCATGCAATTCCACAGCCTCAGACACCCCGCAGCCCACATTGAGCTCAGGGGCACTGCAGGGACCCCGGGCAAATCCACAACTGTGTTGTCTGTTATCACTGAGCACGGTCATTTCCCCAGATCTGCGAACAGGAGACAGTAACTGCTAATAAACAGAGCGCTTACTTATTTTCTTCCACCCTTTTAGTCAAAAAGAAGAGACAAAGCAAAACAAACAGTGCTAAGTGTGTTATGATGGGGTTAGCTAATTGAGCTCTTTGGCAGTTTCAGAGGTACACAACTGCACAGCCTTGGTGGTAGCACATAATCACGTATTTGCACAATGGCGTGAGGCAGCAGAAAGCTACTGGATAGGAATGTAGTTACA
This sequence comes from Buceros rhinoceros silvestris, assembly GCF_000710305.1. NCBI lineage: Eukaryota > Metazoa > Chordata > Aves > Bucerotiformes > Bucerotidae > Buceros > Buceros rhinoceros. The sequence continues at coordinate 138,068 of NW_010419390.1, forward strand.
GGTCTCATTCTGTCAGTGAGAAACTTGTTTGGTAATCACTCATAACTCCAAGATTTTAAGCAACGTCTTCCAAATTTTTCTTCTTTTCAGGGAGACCTGTTTCTGACACCACCAATGTACTCTTCAGGGAAGCTTTGTCTCCAAAAGTCCTTGGACAATTACTGCGTTCACAAGCAAAAAACCTGGGATGCATTGTGCCTGCTGCTCAGTAATGAAAGGATTAAATTAGGCCCTGGGTTCATAACTGCCCCAGCACACCCAGACCCCTAAAGCCCTGTAAGGACCACAGTACCTGTCTTGCCCCACAGAATCATTGCCATGAGTGGGGCTTCAAAATCCAACAATTCACCAAGTAACCCTACAAAAAACCTGCAAGTCCACTATAAAAGAAAAATGTTCTTTGTGTGTTCCTTTTTCTAGCGACTCAGAAAGCAGCTGAATGAAGATCTTGTGAAGAAGTTATCCCCCAGACCTGCCCTGCTGGCTGCAAATTTCCACACTCGGCTTTTAGGAGGAGAGCATATTTTACCCAAGAGAGTAATGGGTGAGCAAAACCAACAAGCTTGTGAGGAAGCGCATGTTCCCATTTCAAATATATGGGCTTACATGGCAAAAGCTATCAATCAGATTTACAACAGAAACAAAGTTAGTACAGGCGGGAGATGTTAAATTCCAGTACTTCATAACAAAAAACCTCTTACTGTAGGGTGATCCAGAGTCCCCCATAGTGAAGCTGTATTCAGAACCCGAGATATCCCTTGATCTCGCCTTTGAAAGTAGCCACTATTTGCATTGCTGACTGAAGAATTTGGATCTGAAAACCGCTGAACAGTGGAATGTCCAAATGTCACGGTTAACATCAAGATTTCTGCTAGTCAGAAGTCTTAATGTGCTGCCATTCTCAAGCTCCTTGAGCAGCCTGAGAACTGCCACGGCCTTGTTGACCTTTTACTGTCGACTCGGTTTCAGGAAAACAGCAGTAATAGCTGGGTTTCCAAACCACATTTCCTCTAAGCGTTCAATACGCCTTTGCCCTTCACATAGGGTATACAGGGTACCAGTTGTTTTATTATTGTCATTTCCAAATTAGCTCTTCTAGGTGTGTCTCCTGCCTTTTGTAAATGGGAGTGTTGTGTCTTGCAGATGAGGGGTTATCTAGATGTTAGGAGTCTTTTCTGGTTGTTCATGCCCATGGCATCTCAGCCTGAGCAGGAGGCTCAGCCAGAGATAATGAACTGTTAATTCCCTCTGCAATGCCTCCAGTGGGTCTGAATATAGTGAGAAAATAGTAAATGTAGGAGGAATAGGTGGGGACTGGATAAAATTGGAACTGAGGAGCAGAAGCTAATATAGAAGATAAGGGAGAAGAGGCTCAGAGAATTTCACGGTCACTTTTGAGGCTGTAAGGGACCATGTTTTTCAGTTTGTCTCCAGTATCTGACAGACAAATGGCTTTTCATCAGCATGGGCAGAATCCCCCTCAAAGAGAGCCCATACTGTCTGCCCTCTGGAGAGGCTGCCATTCTCCTGGCCAGGATGGGAGAGATGATGTCCCAGCACGCCTTGTGACTCTCAGCTTGCTCGGCAAGTTCTGCAGCTCATGTGGCTTCCCGTAAGATACTAGATAATTACTGCTGGATTGTTGTGCGATGAGTAGGTGAGATAACAGAACTATTAAGCACTGTTTCGTCACCACCCCCCAAACCAGTATACCAGATACTTCCTCCAAAAATACTGTTTCATCTCAAATCAAATAAACATATCTATTTTAAACTCCATCTCCTGTTACAGTGTTTAATTAATGGGAAAAATGGTCAGTGTCAGATTTAATAGCTCAGGTATAAGTTATCATGTAGTAGAATCTGTTAATTACCTGAAAAAGAAAGTAAGAGGTAAACACTTGCTTTGTACTTTCTGTCTGGTCAGATACATTAATGATTTTTCCAAGTCTTCTAGCCGATTTCCTTAATGTTTTTCCCACAATGCATTAAGACTCCCTTTCAGCAAGAAACACAAACACATGCATAATCCCAGTGTAGCAACTGGCTGCTGCTTGTATGAACCATAAGATTAATGCCTTGCTGAAAGAGGGCCTGAGAGACCTAGGAGCAATGATGCTCAGCAGACTTGTTTTGGCAAGAGGAAGCAGTGGCAGGTTCCTCCTTGCAGCGTGCTGCTTCGGATGGCAGGTGACATCCAACCTGTCAAGGGCAGCTTTAGACTACGTTGTGTGGTCCAGAGAGTCTGTTCCCCCTCTGCAGCTCTGGTGCATCCCTGCCATCATCCCAGTAGTGCTGAGGATAAGAGGAGCTGGAAATCACCATTTCAAAGCCGGTTTTCAGCTACAGTCCCCAGCACCCTTTTGTGGCTTTTGGAAGGTCAAATCATATCCTGCCTCAGAGGAAACAAGAGAGAGACACAGAGAGGTCACCTCAGCGGCAGCCAGGGGATCAGTGCCGGGATCTCCAGGCCACTTGCCCTGGCCCAGAGCCAATTGCTCAGGACCAGCAGCTGCTTGCTCTGCAAGCAGCTCCTTGCTCTGCAATGATGCACCATCCAGGGAAGGAGTTACCAGGAGTGATCAAGAGGATGCAGCCCTCCCATACCACAAATAGGTCTTGTACAGGGTGAGGGTCATGTGAGGCAATCCAGAAAAGGCTGTGCTGCTGTGTGATACCCACCTTGCCACAGCAATTGCACTTGGGTGCAACACCTGGGCCCAAGGAGCATTTTGGCAGCAGACTGCCACTATCTGTTATCTATGTCCCAAATGGCTGGCAAGGCGACAAAGGAATTATTATGGGCTTAGAAAAAATGCATAGGCCACCCTGATCATTGTCTTTGATTGGACCATACACTCTGCCAAAAACATCTTCATAGCACAGCTAGCCTAAAGACTGTAAAGCCATAGTTTCACTTGTGGAAAACCTTCCGAAACATCTGAGATTTGGTCCATCTTTGAGTTTTCCCAGCACCACGGAAAGTCTGCAGAGCAAACCGTGCAGCTCTGTTAGCTGATGCTCTGTGGCACTTTGCTAAGGGGAAAGTGTTTTTGTTCGTATATTTTTTGGTTCGTATTGTTTCATTTTGGGACTTGCAAGAGAGCTTTTTTGCTACATGTCCCTAGGTTAGACTGCGCAAAAAAGGCAGCATTCAACTTTAAAGGATAAAAACAATTTCATGAGACATTTTAATCTCAGTTTAGGTCTGCTGGATTATTATCACTTATAATTAGTTCTCTACATGCTGTCACATTCCCTGCTGGCAACCTCTTTTTCATCTGTAAAAATACTGAAGAGCTGTAAGAAGCAGGAGGGCTTGCCAAGACATCTGGATCAAGGTCGCTAGTGTAGACAAGGTAAGCATCCCACCTGGGAGGTTTGCTGTGTGCTGTGTTTAAGCCAGACCCATTCTCTCTACATTATATCCTCTCCAGGAGTATGGCTATGGCAGAAGTACAGTGTTCTGTTTCAGCACAAGCTTTAACTCATTATTTTTTGTACAGTAATAGGTATCTTGAACCCTAATGCATTCTCACTGCAAGTTAGTGAAAAAATTAACTACCAGAGAAAAAGTGCTCTGAACTCAACCCTGTAAGTAATTTTAATTTTTAATGATTTGCCCTGCTTCTCTTTATACACATCTAAACACCCTCTGAGTCTTAACCAGTTTGTTGCTTCCTCTGTCCTAACATTCAGTACATCAGTTATACTGCACACTTGGTACCAGTTGAGATTAAGAGTAAATATACGCACCACACTGAAACAGCTGAATTTAAATGTTATGATAAACAAGCTGACATACGAATGCTACCATTTGCCAAATACTCCAATAGCCTGGGGGAAGGCTTGCTGGGCTGCAAAAGAAGAGAGCTGTTTAAATTTCTGCACCATTCTTCACTCACATTACTGACTTGCTTACACCACGCACTTGACCAAGAGGACATCCTGAGAAGAACCACGTTCTTCACTTTAGCAGTGCTCTGGCGGTAGTACAGCCAATCATTTCCCTAGAGGCAGAGAAGCTGCCAGGTCCACGTGCTGACTTGCAGATATGCATGAGTACATGATGGGGTCACTGTTATGGCTTTGCAATAGAAAACAGGTTTGCTGAATTGGGGGGTGAGTCTGATTTTTATTATCTGGCAGAAAGGAGTGTGTGTCTTATGAAATGCTGGGGGCAGGGGGGTGG
>NW_010419390.1:142301-144082 GCF_000710305.1 Buceros rhinoceros silvestris
GGGGTGGGGAGGGGAAGACACTTTTCCTTTCACTGTTTGTTTCCATCCTTTCACTAGTTTAGATGACCAGAGTATGTCCTGCCTCACACTTAGCTGTCATGAACTATTTCCTCTGTTGTCTAAGGTATAAGTTAAACCAAACTAACATTAGCTACCTTTTCCTGTTAATTTAAATAACAGCCCATGTCCTTCTAATGCAGAATATATTTTCCTTTCTCATTGCTGCTCCTTGAAGTCAGTGGTCACTTTCCACCTCTGCAGCAGTTCTGCTGCTACCAGAATCAGACTGGAGCTGATGAGATATCCTTACACATTTCCAATGGCATATGCATAAACTTGCCCCCTTTTAATCAGAAGTATGCAGAAAAGCACATCTTTCATGGTGGAGTGAATTCTCCAAGGTATTTGATGTCAGGGCAGGTCAGTCAGATTCATGTTAGCTCTAATTGCCACTCTAATTCTTATATTCCTTACCTGCATCCGCTTTCTTGCCTGAGACAGTATAAAAAATAAAAATGTTTTTTATTCCATCACATCAGCTCACTGAGTAGTATAAGGGGCAACATTTATCAGAGCAGTGATACATGGGTTTGGAGTGCAGAGTTTGACCCAGGTATCATTCACCAGGTCTGTGATTCAACATTCATTAATATGAACTCAGTATCTACCAGATCATCTGGCAGTACAAGTTTAATCCAAATCAGAAACAAACCCTCAACTGCATTTCTATCAGGTTAATAATTGTGCAGTTTAGGGAGTGTATGCCAGCGTACACCATGATCATGACCTGGCAGCCCTGCTGCTGCAGTTGGCCTCTTTTTTTTTTGGTTGCCTTTCTGTGACTGAGGAACATGTCCCAGTTGCATTGAGGGGATGCTCGGAGGTTGCACCCAAGGGACCAGATTTGCAATTTTAAGGACTGCTCACTGTATTTCCAACGAGGTCCTGCAAAAGGTGTTTAGGGGAAGCCCAGCACTATGGCCAGCAAATATTTTCAAATCACATTAAGTAGCAGGATTATTCCACACGTAGCTACATCCTTACACCTGGCAGAGCTGATTCACTTAGATCTTGCTGTTAATTTCCTGATCCTTTGCCTGCTGGTGAATGGGACCAGCCTAAGTGTTTAAGGAAAGAGTTATCCACCACACGCTGCCACCCTGCTTTGCTGCAGAAACGGGACAACCAGCAAGGTAACTTTGGAGCTGATTTATACCATCCAGAAGAGTATCTGTTCACACTGTCTGCAGGGGATGAACACAGATGGGCAGTGTGGCAGGGCTTACTTACATGAGTGTCTTACCAGCTGAGCCCCTCTCTTTGAAATGCTATAGGTGGAGCGCTGCCTGGTGTCTTTCAAGATCACTCTTTGGGATGGGATGTGCTAGCTGGGATTTTCACTAGGAACAATTTTATTTTGGGGGAAATTGTAAGACAGAAAATTGGCCTAAAACTAATTTTAACTACAGAGTGGATCCTGCTGCTCTATAACATTAGCCTTAAAGCAAGCAATAAAGCACCTGATGGAAGCAAACAGCATAGCAGGTCAATAAATCAAGGTATAGCCACTTTCTTTTGAAATTTGTTCCTCTTATTTTCTTCTACATCCATCTATTCAAGAATTAATAATGAAATCTCTGGATATTTTTTAGAAAAGATTCCTAAGAAATACTTATTTCAGAAGATGCCTTATTGGACAGCTCAGCTGCGCTATAATGTCCCCTGACATGTCTTTCACGTTTTCATGCAAATCTTGGCTTTGAAGTAACTTTTATTTTTAT
>NW_010419391.1:0-6624 GCF_000710305.1 Buceros rhinoceros silvestris
ATGTGCCGGCGCGTAGCGGTTGTGCAGGGGCGGGGGCGGTGCGCAGCCGGTGACGGCGAAGGCGAGTGCGGTGTTGACGGCTGTGTGTGCCCGTAATGACTTCGTGTGAGGATTACTCGTTGCATTACACGGCCACGTGTGCCGCGTGGTTAGACGGGCTTTCGGGCAGGGGGTGACTCTGGTTCTGCCTGTGGCTTCGTTCCCCCTTTTTCACTCCAAATTCTGAAACATTTGGGTTTACTTTTTAACTACCTTGTAATCACCGGTGTGACGTCTGTGGTGGGAAGAGTGGTAAGAAGTTCTCAGTTAAATTTTTGCAAGACTCCTTAGTCTCACCTTAGGGTTTGTTGGCAAGGCAATATTCCCGCGGAGGGCTGTAATGCCTCCTGGCTTCATTCAGTTTGGGATGTGGGACTCTACCGTGCATTTGCTGTGATTTCAAATAAGTATTTCCAAGCTCTGCAGTGCTGCACTGCCTCACTTCATTAGCCCAGTTAAGCAGGAAACCGTAAGTCTTTTTGCAATAATTTATTTACTTTCTCAGAGATACATTAGGAAAAGAAAATTTTTAAAAGCATTTTGCCCTGGTGTGTTAAGAGCATGGTAGTTTGGCTTGCTGGTGCAGTCACACTGGTAATGCTCTGATTAGGGATATGTGCTGTAATATCTGGGGAACAGTTAGAACCGAGATTTCAAGAGAGTACATGAACAACTCTCCCTTTCCTGTGGCTCTCAGCTCTTGTATTATCTTTTGTATGTGCAAGACCCCTGACCTCAACCCAGACCAGCCTCAGCAACTACAGAATTCATTTTTCACTAAGCACTGGAAAGAGACATGCAAATTTTAAGTGAGAGCCTGCTGAGTTGTCTGAATAGTGAGATATGGGTCAGACACGAAAAGACAAAGTTGGTTCCGTTTTTGTGATTATGCAAAATAGACACAGGCAGCAAGCAGTCTGCAGCAGCTGTAATTGAACAGCTTCAGATGACAAGTGACACAGAGAACGATAAGAAAAGCAGGAGGTCTTTGATTGTAGGAACGTTAGTTCTCCACTACCAGAGAGCATCTCTTAAGCTTGTAACTCTGACATTTACTCCAGTGCTGATGGCTTTATGTACATACATTTTCCTCTACTTAATTCAAGCTTTAGTATTGCTTTAAATGTCAGGTTTTCCTTTGCAAAGCACTGCCTATCAAATCAAATTCCCTCATTTTCAAAATACAGCATCTCTTACTTTGGGAACAGTTAATATTGGTCATGGGAAAGAGCGAGGGACTGGGAATCAAGCCTGTGCTGCTGTGGGTGTTGTAGGATTCTTGGAATTGTGTAAAGGAAGGCAAAATGCTCTGTGTCTGTTCTTTCCACATAACATCCCCAGTATATACACGATAATCATTCTATCTGTATGGGTTAAGTGCTCTCACTTGCATTGTTTTTCTTCAGCCACTCTGCTGCATCTGCAGCCTTGCCAGAGCTTGCAGGTCAGCTCTGTGAATCTAGTCCAGCATTTACTGATCTCCTTGCAAAAGGAGCAGGAACATTTCAGTAGGTCCTGCTTCAAGTGCTGTTTTAGCACAACCTTCTTGGAAAGATAGCGATTTATCAGCGCCTAATCTTTTAACCAATTTGAAATAACTGCATTTTGCAGGGGCAGCATTTCCAGCTGGTGAGAAAGTTTCACAAATCTGTGTTTACCAGCATTTGTTATGGTTCTGCTGCTGCTCTTGCACATACGCACAGCAAGCAAACTCTTCACATCGCTATGTACAGCTAGTCTGCAACCATCCACACCTGCTCCCTACTGCTACTCCACAGTGTCCTGGATAAAGTTAAACAGCTTCTGCCTCCTGTCCAAATGCTCAGTAAAAGCATTTGGAAACAAATAGTAATTTGAATCTTTAGGACATCACATCACCACCAATGTGACTAGCAGCCATGAAATCACAGGCAGGAAGGTATCCATGACTGTCCCAGAATCAGCTGATAAGCTGTTCTTTTTCATCAGAACTATTGGCAGGTTAAAGGAGTCTTTTGCAGTATCTTTGATAAGGGATTTTAATATTCTAATTCATGTTATCTCATATATCTATTATTCAATTTACATTTACACTTCAAAAACTTTATCATCTGGTTGTTGTTCATCCTAAAAATACATTTGCAAATTTCAGCATGGATCTTGATTGCCTGCCATGGGATAAAGAAAACCTTGAACCATATTTAAGCAGTTAATACTGAAAACTTACATTACTACCTTTATTCCCCAGGACCATTTATATCCCTCTGAATGAACATCGTCTTAATGGAGGCACTAATCTTCATGACAGCAGCTCCGAGTGCTAATCTGCTGGCAGCAAATAGATTAGTCACTGGAAAACAATGAGCACAATTAAATTCCTGAAGGAGAAGTCGATGCTTGGAACCATCTTAAGGGAAGCCACCGTTCACCTCTGAAATTCTTTGGCCACTGCTCACCATTCCATTCTTGGGACTACCTCATCCCAAGCGGAGTATCACAAGGAGACAGCCATACAGAAACAGCTGTTTTCATGATCCCTGTGCCAAGACTCCTGGCACAGTGGCCGGGCAGGTGGCATCTTCCAACTCTTCAAGGTCATCCACTGAGATAAGGGCCGACATGCCTGTGGAACTATCAGTATTACTGTTTTTCAGAAAGGTGCTGCACAGTAATTTGAAAATGGCACCTCTAGTGTTAGCAGCAAATTCACTGTGGAGAGCTGAACATGGGAAAAAAGGTACATCCTCGGTATTCTGGTAGGTTGTAAACTGCATCCTGTGGGGCAGTGTAAAGGTGTATCATTGCAGCATAGCACACCGGCTAGGAAATCTTTGCAGTTATGTGGGAAAAAACAAACCTCACCCCCGGACATAGTGCCTTTCTGAAAGAGGAGGAACAGATTGTGGCAATCAGCTGTTAAAACACAACAGCCTGGGGGCCCTTTGGCCATGAAACTCTCAGAAGAGCCCACAGGAGGATGGCATGAGGTGGCACTGACTCCCTGCAAGACCAAGACTGCATTCACACCATGCACAGCCAGGTGTGCTAAGAGATCTCCTGTAGCTCCCCATCGTTTTCTCCTTGTAGGTGCCTGCCCAGTCAGGGCAGGTACAGCCACTCCACCTGCTGGGGCTGGCAGGGCTGGGTGCAGGCAGCTACACGATGTCAGGCTGGAGTGCCATCTACTGACACCACGACCGTGGCCTGTGGCAATTTGGTTAAGGTTTGTAGATGTAGCCACAGCATTTTAAATAAAAGCAGCTATCCCTGAGATACTTCAACTGTGTTATATCTAACAACATGTTTAAGGGCTTAAATCTAGCAACTGTATCTTGAACTACTCCTGAAGGAGTAACACCCGCTGCAAGTCAGCAACTCATTCACAAAATAAAGGTTTAACAGGAATTTTTCTAAATTGAGGTGTTAGCACGCATTTTCTAAGCAGTGATGACAGGCGTGGCACCCGTGGGTCTATGATAATTAAAAGAAACAACAGAATTTCAAAGGGAAGCCCACAAACCCTGCTTTTTATCCAAGGGCTACAATGTATTTATTATTCTATTAAAGCAAAAACTTTAAGCGCCTCCACCTGGATCATCAATACTGTGATTATTAACACCGGAAAGACACAAGCATGTCTCAGGTGACTGGAAGTATGCTGCCCGCATGCTGTGTCCGCTAGCATTTGTTCAACCGCAATGCTGCGTCTTGTCCAGACTACTTGTGGTGCTCGATGAGGGAAGGAGCAAATGCGTTTTCAGTTCTTAACCTTTCCCATATCTTCAGTACAAACAGCATTTTGCAGTTCTAGGAAAAACAAAGTTGCAGTTCATTGTCTGCCTTTTGATTGGTATTTTAAAAGGTGGGGGGAAGAAGTTCAAGCAGCATCTGGATTTCTGACAGTGGAAGAAAAAAAAAATTAGCAGTCCCTTGTTGCCCAAGTTGTCCAGATATAATGGTTCCTGTATGATAACCTCCGTACCTGTGTTTATCTTGATTGGCATAATTCTTTTGGCTTCTTTTGAAATGGACTGTCCACACAAGTGAGGTATGTTTTGAGCTTGCTGGCCATAGCGTGTGCACAATAAGGGGAATATTGCCTGTGGGACAGAAAAAGACAACACAAATCAATATTGTAGTAGTAATTGCTAGTGTTGCTTGTAGCTGAGAACTGCGTTTCTGTATTTCTCAAGATTTCCCTCTGATTTGTTTGGGTTTAAATGTAGCTTAAACTAGATTTAAATAGCTTAAACTAGATTTTGAATGACAATAACTGAAGAGAAAAACACTGACTTTCTAGGATCAGTTACAGAATACTTGGAAATTTTCAACTTAGTCTAGTACGACAGACATCAGTGAGATTAGAGTTGAAGATCAAAATCTGTAGTTCCTAATTTCTTAAGAAAGCAAGTCCTTTTTATTCACCTTTACATATGTCTCAAGTGTATCTCTGTAGTATCTTTTTCCTTAAATTTCCTCATGTGTAGGGTTACCTCGATCTAGTTCTTTGTCGTATTTTATGTTGCAGTTAGAGGAATGGGGTGGTTGCCAAATACAAAATCCTAAATTCAAAGAGATGCATTTACTAGAAATCAACCATGCTGTGACTTATCATAATCAAGAAATGTTCACCAATAGCATCTAAAACTTTAGGTTAATTAGATACAACAGGTGGAATCATACAGAATAATCAGAAATGCTGCTCAGTAAAAGCCAGCGATGCTCCCACAGCAACTGCAGAATGTCTGTGAGAAGAAGGTGAGATGCTGTTTCTACCTCGAATGTCTGATTTTATTGCCTTAACAGGACTTATGGCTTTACAACAAATGGAGTATTGAGTTTCAAGGTTTGGCATATAAGGTGATTTCTTTCCTTGGCCTGGTGAAAATTTTCTCCTCTCTAGTTTTACAAATACATGTTTGTTTATTTCAATTAATCACATAAATGGAAATTAACTGAAAATCCAAACTGCAACTCTGCTCATATATTCCAAATTAATTACTTAATAAAAGTACTGTTTCTCAGTTATGCGAAGAGGCTTCCTTTGTGTGACTATGATTTCACCAATATACACTTTTCTGCAATAGCAAGACTTAATGCTTATCTGCAGAGCTTTTTCATTTCAGGTCAATCATTTCAAAGGATGGTAAACAACCCGCCAAACACCAAGCCCTGAATTACAGCGCAGTGATCCATGGGGGATGGTGGATTCATTAGACCTCACCTAATTCGTTATAAAACTCCTTTACTGTGGAGATGTAAAACTGATGTGCAACTCTATGTCTGAAACTGATTCAGTACCTGGGAAAATGATAAAGATCATGCCAGGTGCTACTTAAGAATATTTAAAGAACCGTTCAGTCAACAGGCACCATCAACATGGGTTCACAAAGGGCAAGTCCTGTTTAATTAATTCGATATCTTTCTGCAATAAGGTCACCCGCCTGGTGAGTGAAGGGATGGAGGTGGTAGTTTTTCTGAGTTTTAGTGAGGCTTTTGGTACTGTCCCTCACAGCATCCTCCTGAACAAGTTGTCCACCTGTGAGGTGAGCAGAGTGAAGAACTGGCTAGAGTGCAGAGCTCAAAGGGTTGTACTGAATAGGGCTACATCTGGCCGGCAACAGGTCACCAGTGGCGTTTCTCAGGGCTCAGTTCTAGAGCCAGTTCTGCTCAATATATTTATCAATGGTATGGATGCAGGAGTTGAATGCACCTATAGCAAGCTTGCTGATGATACCAAACTGGGAGGTGCTGTTGACTCCCGCAAGGAACTAAAGGCCTTGCAGAGAGATGTAGATAGATTGGAACACTGGGAAATCACATCTGACGTGAAATTAAAAAAAAAAACAAATATGGGATTCTAGGATGGAGTAATGCTGGGCAGAATAATAAACTGGGAGAGGAGTGGCTGGAGAATAGTCCCTGCAGAAAGGGATCTGGGGGCGCTGGTTGACAGCAGGCTCAGCAGGAGTCAGCAGTGTGCCCGGGGAGCCAGAGGGCAAACCGCATCTTGGGGTGCATCAATCACAGCATAACCATCTGGTCAAAAGAGGTGATTATCTCACGGAGTTCAGTGTTGGTGCAGCCTCACCTTGAGCATTGCGTGCAGTTCTGGGCCCCACCATTTAAAGGTCCTTGAATGTTTCCAGAGGAGAGCAGCAAAGCTGGTGAAGGGGCTGGAAGGAACGTCCTGTGAGGAGTGGCTGAGTGCACTGGGTTTGTCTGGATTAGAGAAGAGGAGGCTGAGGGCTGACGTCATTGCTTTCTACAGCTGCGTGAGGCGGGGGTGTGGAGAAGAAGGTCCTGATCACTTCTCCCTGGGATCCAGTGACAGGATGTTTGAGAATGGCTCAAAGCTGCACCAGGGGAGGTTCAGACTGGATGTGAGGAAGTATTTCTTTATTGAGCGAGTGGTCTAACTCTGGAACAGATTCCTAGAGAGGTGGTAGATGCTCCAAGCCTGTTGCTGTTTAAGAAGCATTTGAACAACACCCTTAACAATATGCTTTAACTTTTGGTTGGCCCTGAAGCGGTCAGGCAGTTGGACTATGTGATTGATGTAGGTCCCTTCTAACTGAACTATTCTATTCTATTCTATTCTATTCT
>NW_010419392.1:0-33411 GCF_000710305.1 Buceros rhinoceros silvestris
ATTATTATAATTATATATATAATAATTGTATATCCAACTGTTGTGATTTGACCCTAGCTGGCAGCTAAGCCCCACCCAGCCACTCGCTCACTCTCCACCCCGCCCCCACCCCCCCACATTGGGATAGGGGAGAAAGAGGAAAACTGAGAAAACTCATGGGCTGAGAGAAAGACAGTTTAACAGGTAAAGCAAAAGCTGCACACACAGCAAAGCAAAACAGGGAATTCTTTCACCACTTCCCATGGGCAGGCAGATTTTCAGCCAGCTCCAGGAGAGCCGGGTTACGTCACACATAACGGTGACTTGGGAAGACAAACACCATTGCTCTGAATGTCTCCCCCTTCTTTCTTCCCCCAGCTCTTATTGCTGATCATGACATCATATGGTCTGGAATATCCCTTTGGTCAGATGGGGTCAGCTGTCCCAGCTGTGTCCCCTCCCAACCGCTTGTGCACCCCCAGCCCCCTCGCGGGTGGGGTGGGGTGAGGAGCAGACCAGACCTTGACTCTGTGTCAGCACCACTCGGCCACAGCTAAACCACCCCTGTGATATCACCACTGTTTCCAGCACAAATCCGAGACTCAGCCCCGTACCAGCTGCTGCGGAGAAAATTATCCCATAACACCAACATACCGTGTTAAATGTTAAATGTGTTAAATGTATTTAAACGTAATGAATCTGGCTATTGGGCGTTTTCACTCTAGACTTTGTGCAGGCTGCAAAATTATCCCAGTTTCTGTGTGAGCACAGAATCTATCTAGTAACTGAACCCCACTAGTGAAACTATATTTGAGTTTTTACCAACAACCTTCCAGAGTTTTTCATCTTGAGCTTATAGGGTTTTTTGGGGCAACTCTTCATTAATACTCCCCCTGCACAGTGGTTCTGGCTACTGATTAGTGTTATAAGAAACAAATAATAGAATTAGTGGATTTGCTTATACTTTGGGCAAGTATTCTTCTTTGCTGCAGACAAACGCACATTGCATTTTCTGGCAGATGGTAAAATGATTACCTCTACAATTAGAAAAACACATGTATCTTCTTTTCTTCACTGAGAAAACCTTAACAATTAAAAATGTGGCATGATTAAGCCAGAGGAAAACAGAAGCAGCCTATTTGTAATCTATGTAACTGAAGAAATATAGCCAGAATGAAAGTGTAATGTTAAAAAGCTTCCTTCTCTCTGTATCCAATGCAGAATTTTCTAGGAGCTAAGGGATAGGAGTGCCAATTCCAACCACTGCAGGTGTTGAGCGGTGGTAGAACTCGCTATGGGAAGGAACACCACATCTGAGGTCTCTGTCCTTGTACGTTCAGCACTAAGGGCTAAGGAATAGAGCTTAATTACGGAGATGAGAGTGAGTTCCCAAATGCACTACAGCCACCTGATCGCCCCACAAATACAAACACAGTGACCGTTTATCTATACCCAAGCAAGATATTTTACAACGTGTTTCATTTTTAATTAAGTTAAAGCTATTTAAATTGCAAGAGTTTCTGGGACTGGTGTCCTGCACCTCCTGACCAATGCATAGGAAGAAAAATTATATTCCACTTTAATGAAATTACAAAACATTTCCTCGAGATTTGATCCTGTTGCTTAATAGCATTGTCTCATCTTATGGACAACTTAGCTAATGCTGGTGTAATCAGAGATGGCTGTTGTAGCAGGAGTTGGAGATAATGTCAGTTAAGAGTGTAACAGCTGCACCTTCCACTTAAATTTTGTCATTGTATCTTGAAGTAAAAACATTCAAAATACAGTATAAAAGAGGATAGAAACTTCAGTTAAGCAACTTACGCCACCAAAATGGAATTAACAATAACAACAGTGATGGATAGACACCTTTGATGGAACTGACAGGCTCGGTTATAAAAATGTTATGCTGCACCTTAGAAATTTGTCCCATTGTTTCTGATGTCAATAGTTATCAGTGCAGGAGAGAAGAGATTTAATCACAGTTTGAAAATACCTTTTATGGTTCCTTCGGCACACTTGATTTGCCTCTTTGTCTGCAAATATTACCTGTCCTCCATATTTGGAAAATCTCTCATTGATCTGCATTGATCTTTCATTTTTCAGATTAACCAACTTGCTTGTAAGGACAGCTCTAATGGTTGGGTTAGATGGTCTGTTCACTTCCTACAGTACATTTTATTAGTCTAAATGCACGGTAGCCAGGCTTAAAACCAATACCTACAGGTACCTTTTCAGCACAGTGCTCAGGAAATTAACCATGGAGCTCTCATTAGCATTAATGGGTGCTTAGTGGCTAATTTACTGTGCACCACGCTTAAAACGTACCCCCCCCAGGGTGCTCACCCGGCTGTGTGGGAGATTCCTCCCTGCTGATGGTTCTTAAATTGCATTTTATTAGATCAAGCTGCAAATGAAAGATTTTGATTTCTGTGACACCTATGCTTATCTCTGATCCAAAGAGAAAACACAGACACCTGTGTTCACTGTAAGTCAGCTGGGAGAGCAAGATAATCCCACCAAGGAGTTCTGGCAGAAAGATACGGTAGAAAAAAGATGTAATATCAATACTTCCAATTTCTCATAAACCCCAAAGGTTATGCAGAATATCTTATGTTTAGGCTAAATATTAAACATTAAAAGCATGAACTTTCAAAATAACCATTCAGAAATTTGGGACTGCCCTTGCAATTTTAGCTCAGCTGTATTATGTGTGTATTTTCAATTACAAAGGGAAAACTTAAAGAAATTAAGATATTAACTGGGTTCAAAAGCTCAGGAATTTATGTTTCTAAGAAGTTAAAGTTTTCCCAATCAAAGGTGAAAAAATTCCCTAGAATTCATACTCTAGTCCAAGAAGAAAAACTTTTGGGAATGATTCCAAATTCTCTTCTGAACAATGAATTTTAAAAGAACATTAACTTTAAGCAGAAAACCTATGAGGAATGGGGGAAAAGGAGAACAAGAAACCTGTGCTTTGGTGAAACAAAACCAGTGGGATAAGGCAAGACTTAAAATCAATCTGAGTTTTGCTTTAGAAAGAAGATTTGTCATTTCTTAACAGAGTCACCAAGTGCTTAAAACTATCTTTTACCTAGATCAGATTAAAAACTGGTATCTGTTTCAGTGTTTGATGGGACCCATGCTGAGAACAAAAGCAAAGGCAGGCTTGCTAGAACAAAGCTTGCTGAGTTTAATGTGTGTGTGTACAGGAGACGGGAAGAGAAGATGATGACATCCTTTCCAAAATGTTGGAATAAAAAAATCACAATCAGACAGAATATGTTAACAAATCAGAGTGGTGCCACAAAATTGTGGAGTAATCGAAGTAGTAACTACAGTTATGACAAGAAAGAAAATGGGTAATTTAGGCTAATATGGATTCATCAGTGTGACTCGATCAGGTAAAAACCTAGAAAATACTGAAGATATGGAAGAGGTGGAAGGAAACAGCATAAAACAAAGGGCTCATAGCTCATGTCAGATCAATCTGTTATCTGTCAGGTGAGAAAGTTTATTTCTTGAGTAAGAGAAAAGCAAGTCAGTCTAATTTGTCTGGACTTCATAAAGGTATGGAAAATTACTGGTTATATTGAAGAAAATGGGGATTAATAGGGAACTCCAGAGTGAGTAAGGAACTGGTTAGAAGACAGATGGGTAGATTTTACGTAACAGAGGATTGTCATCGTCAATAGCATATTGTTTGTGCATTACTGTGTGTATAGATCTCAGAATGTTATTTATCACACAATTCCTTGGCCACTGTTGTTTTTTGAAACATGTTTTTCTCCACCATTGTCTATGATGATGTTCTAAAGAGCACCTGTTACAGAGCTGTCCTTTCAACATGGGTGTCACCAATCCTCATAATTCATAGCGGTGGTATCATTCTTCTACATTACACTCTTTAGCATGGCTAGTCTGGGATACCTGACTGACTTGTTTTTCACACTAACCCTCTTCTCTCTTATTGCACAGATACGTGTGAAACATTTGCTATTGTAAAGTCACCTGCTCATAGTCTGGGTCAGCATCACATCAAAAAAGTACATCAAAAATGTTTAGGATAGTGCTTTGCATCTTGATACCTTCTAGAAAAGGTATGAATAAAACCTGGCTTGGTAGCCTTGTTTAAGAGAATATGATTGCCTCCTGAAAAAGGTCTTTTATTTGCTCCAGATATGCGTAAAGAGTATCTTTGAGGAACCTGGCAGCATATGACAATGGATATCTGCCCAAGGATAACTAATGGATGGATTAGAACCTCCAATAGTGGGTGAACTGTAACAGATGTAATGAAGTGAGTGGGGCAGGAAAAGCACAGGATAAAATATGATATATCACAGTTGGAAAGCTAGTGTTGTTCTTATCACAGATATATGGATTGACTGTATGTAGCAGTTCACAGTAAGAAAAGAAGGTAGACATGGTTTCACTTGAAGGAGGTGACTCCAAAACAGCTTTGCTGGGCTGAGAATAAAGCAGCTCTAGTGATAACAAGCAGAGGAAAACTGCAGGTCTTGCCTACCTTTCACCCCCTAGTGTGAAATTTCTTGCTGTTGTGTAGGTGATCACAGTCATCTGTTTCAAAATTTCTAAAAAGGGAAAATGTGACTCAGTGTAGCTGTAGGTGTCCACTGTATTTTATCTGTTTGTTATAAAAATGCTGAGAAAGAAACGTCCACCATTCATTTTCAGAAACATCTGTTACTTGACTAAACACTGTCAACCTATTAATCAATATTCCTTTGCACAATGAACCAACTTTTTGCACCAGGAAAAATGATGGCAAAATGTATCACCTGTTTTAGGAGGTTTGTGCTGGTACTTCACAGTCAAAAATGTAATTTCCATCCCTGTATTCTTCAGTATTGGTAGTTCCATTAATTTATTTCTTCTTAGCTTGAGGGAAGACTGAAAATGCTCGTTGAGTGGGTGAGGCATTGAGAAAATAACACTTGTAGGAAAGGGTAGCAGGCAACAGCCTGTTCTTAAACAGCACAAGAGGAAATAAAAAGTGCTACTTTCATAAGTATTATGAAGAAATATTCTGGAAATTTCTATATATTTCTATTCTGGAAGGAATAAATTATCAAGAGAGGCTCCTAAATGGAAAAACAGTTTCCTTACATCTGAAAATATGTATGTGTGGCAAAATGACTAAACAGTTTTCCAGAAGCGTGGTGATTCTGAAGTAGGCTGTGTATAAAGGAACACCTATAGCTCCTGGAATATGCCTACCCTCATTCCCATTAGAGAGGTCCTGGTCTCTACCAGATGTTAAAATCAAATTCAGCCAATGCCCAAAGGAAGGCTTCGATACTTCTGGAAGAAGTGGTAATTCCAAAACTCGAAGGGAAAAATCCTGACCTCACTGAAGGAAATGGAAACCTTGGCACAGGCTGCTGTTGAGTTTGACTTTTCTCTGTCATTAGCAAAATGTGAACTTAAAATATAGATAAGATCTGAGGTACTTCTTAATGAAGAAATCCAACCCCCGTGCTAAAGCAGGTTCATCTAGAGCAGGTTGCACAGGATCGCTTCCCGGAGGAGACTCCACAATCTCTCTGTTCCAGGGCTCTATTATCCTCAAAGTAAAGAAGGTTTTCCTTACGTTTAGGTAGAACTTCCTGTGCTCCAGTTTGTGCCCATTGTCCCTTGTCCTGTTGCTGGGCACTACTGGCTCAGTTCTCTTGAAACCTGGCCTTTAGATATTTACAAGCATTGGTAAGACAATTTCCCCTTCAGTCTTCTCCAGGCTAGAGACCCAGGTCTCTCAGCCTTTCCTTTTAAGAGAGATGCTCCTTCTCTTCTTTGCAGGCTTCCGTTGGACTCTTTCCAGTAGTTCCTTGTCTTTCTTGAACTGGGAGCCCAGAACCGAATGCAAGACTCTAGATTTGAGTAGAGCAGAGGAGGAGGGGAACCTCCCTCAACCTCCTGGCCACACCTAATGCGTCACCTTGGTGCCACCTGAGCCACCAGACCACATTGCTGGCTCATGGGTAACTTCTTACACACCAGAACTCCCAGTTCCTTCTCCGCAGAGCTGCGTTCCAGCAGGTCAACCCTTAACCTATACTGGTGTGTAGGGTTATTCCTCCCTAGGTGCAAGAACCTACACTTTGTTGAACTTCTTTTGGTTCCTCTCTGTCCAACTCCAGCCTCTCCAGGTCTTGCTGTAGAGCAGCACAGCCTTCTAGTGTGTCAGCCACTCCTCCCAGTTTTGTATCATCAGCAGACTTGCTAAGGGTGTGCTCTTATTCATCACTGACCTGGGTGAAGAGATATGTTGCCAAGACTGGACTGAGCACTGAGCCCCAGGGTCAGGCATCCAGCTATACTCTGCACCACTGATCACATCTTCTGAGCTCTGTCAGTCAGCTCGTTCTCAGTCCAGCTCACTGTCCACTCATCTAACCCACGCTGCCTAAGCTTTCTTTTCTTCTCATTCCCCTTTAGCACTCTTCCCACCACAAAATAAAAAGTACTATCTTGCAACACTCAAAAAAAAGGAAAAAATTCCAGTTCATCTAATATTATGTCCGTGTAGTATATGGGCTATAGGCCTTAACAATTTTCTGCTCTCATAATGTATAAACCTCTGCATCTTTAACACGTAACCACAAATCTGTAGTGTTCTTTCCACCGAGCACGTGAGTAGTGGTTTTCTTCTTATATAAAGCAAGCGATGCTGTAGCTGCATGACACAAACATATCTCTTGCATATTTACAGGGAGCAGAATACAGCCTGGTTTAATTATGCAAAAATATTTATCTCTCTCCTATTACCATATCTGAAAAGTGTGTTTCCCACTCCCACAGTTAAATGTATCCTCATATCAATTTCTCATATGTAGTGCTCAGCACAGTGCTTTGCATTTTCAAAGTGCTTTAGAAACATTAACTAATTAACTAATGCATGTCATTATGGGCCTGTGAATCTTGGATGTCAAAAGGCAAAAGACAAGGCAACCATAGTGAACCAAATAAAACGCAGATTAAATGGCCAGCACAGCACCCCCACACAGCAGATTTCTCTACCTCGTGCAAAACTACTCTCTGACCTACGCTACTGTTTTTTCCTGCTTTCCCCTGGTGTGAGGAACCGCTGCTCAGTGATAATCCTTCCCTTTGTTTTAGGTCCCAAACTTCATGGGCCCAGTCTCAACCACACGGCACATGTCTGTTCCTGCTTTAAGACATGAGAGCGTAAGAATGTACTGTCCTTGAGATGCGGTTAAGATAGTGTTTATTCTGAGACATTCTCACTGCACAGTCTTAGAATAGAAATGGATATAAATGCAGTAATCTTGTCTTCTGATTAATAAAAAATCCTATTGGCCAATTTAGATCATCATCAGAGTAGGAAAGTTAAAAGCTAAATATGAGACTTGATGATGGGAGCTCTCTTCAGTTAGGGGCAAAGAGAGAATTGTTATCTAGATTAATTCCTACGGCTGTTTGCTCCTGGGCGCATTTTCCCAAAGTTCTTCATGCCTACCTCTACACATGAATCTAAGGTATGTTCCTCACGTGACCCAGCTACAGCCTTTTCATTCAGAGAAGATCTCCTGATATGTAATGGTGCTGTTGTGTTCTCTCATGGCTGGAGCCATGTTCTTTCATGTGCAACTGAACGCAGCCTGTTCCTTGACCAAAATATAGACTCTCTTTATAGACTGGATGTTCTCTTCCAGTAACGCTGAATACCGACGTTTTGTACACAGGACTGATAAATTCATATTCATGCGACAGGTGAGAAATCTGAGCATTTGCTGCCTTCCTAGGAGGCAGTGAAGCCATTCTGCTTCAGGAGGTAGGTGGATTGTTCAGCACAGTTCCACAACATTGTGTTCCTTCTCTGCAAGAAGTGAAAAAGCATCAGATCTTACTTGGTAGAGCAGTTTACTGATTCATCGAGATGATCAGATTGTATATTGCTCATTAGAAGCTGCAAAGGGAGAAAGCAGAGCGGGTGGGTATCTAGGTATGGCCATCAGGACAACCACAGCAGGCCACTGCCTTTTGTAATGACCGAAGACCTGCGGGTTTGCTGAACTGATGTGAGTTTGTGTACAGAAGGCTTGAAAATGACTTGCTGAAGTTATGCTTAAGTTTTCTGAAAAACTAGTATTTTCTTCAATGATTTCATTATCTTCCATTCTGTATCTACAAGCCCAACCCTTTAGTACTCTTAGGGGGCAAATTAAAGTTGTAGGTAAAAGGTATCTTAATAACCGCTGGATAATAACAAAAGTTCTGACAATTTAAATTGATTTTGCACCTCGGTATTAATAACTGCGCAGCTATTATGCAGCTATTAATGATGATACAGCTATTATAATTACAGCTATTGTAATAAATGAGGAAATGATTTCACTGGCTTAAGCAGAGACATTATAGCATCATCTATATGAAATGGCAGTTTTCCCCCTTCTGCAGATACTTCATTAGCACAATCATCCTTGTCTAGTAGTAGCACCTAAGAGTCCCTTATTGGTATGAAAGCATTCCTGACAGCAGTGCCAAGTTGCCTTGCTGTTAATGTGCAGAGGCCTGAACTATAAATATTTTCATGACCTTTATGAATGCAACCAGATTGTTAATTTTAAATTGTAAGTGTTTGAACAGGTTGGAAAAGCTGGACTGTACCACTAAAAATTTGCTATTAACGTCTTTTTCCCCCCAGAAATGTATGTTCAAGTGATTAATTACTTTATGTTACGCTTGTCACAAATCTCTCTGGTGCACAGTGCTCCCCATCTGTCTCATCGCCACGTTGCTCTAGGTGTAAGCAGAGTTCCTTCCTCTCCAGATAGGCACCCAGAAGGACTTCTTTATAGAAAACGGGTACAGAGCTCCATCAGAGTACAATGTGCTGTCGATTGGGTTGTTACACAACAAGCTTTCAGAGACAGGGATTGTCTTCTCGTGCGTAGTGCCTCATTAAACAGGCTCCTCCCAGGCTCCGCCATCCACAGCTGAGGTTCCTAATCTCTAGTACAATACAAAAATAACTGTATTTAGTTCAGACGTGTCCCCAGATTTAATCAATCTTTCATAAAATTCAGTAGATGAACCCGCCCTTTACATTGTGTCTAATAAATAGTGCCCTAGTGCAGAGGTGCTAAATAAGTTGTTTTGGATGCTAAGACACTTTTTCCAGAATGGATGAAACTTTTATAAAGCTGGATTGGTCCCTGTCTATTAGATCTGTGGGGGCGGGTGGGGGGTGTGGAATTTTATAATCAATGCTTAACGGTATAAATGTCTGTGGTTGGTACGTTCAAGGACATCTTTAGTGAATGTGAATAAAATATATTATCACCTCATATAAAGCAGGAAGGAGAGATGAGGTGCATGAACCTGAACTGTGCATCTGGGGCTAGTTTAAGGCAGAGCGCTTTGTAAAATCTGATAGTAAAATTAGACTTCCCTGAAGCTTTATTTGGCAGTTGAAAAAAAGCCTGTTTTACTTCTTCATGCAATATAGCCACCTGTAGTAGGTATCCTTAGGCCAGTGTTACACGGAGGGGTTTAATTAATTGAAAACTGTTTGAGATCTGTACAATAACTTTTATCTTAGACGCACATGGGTAGATGTAAAATTAGCCACATACCTACTTATTCAAAACCAACCACCACCCTTTGCTGCTGCTGTATATAACTTGTGCCTTCTCATTGCCTTAACCTTTTAAATTCATAATTGAGCAATGACTGTTCCTTTTTGATCTACAGCTCAGCAAAACTGGATCTTCCATTTAAGCTAGTATGTGCTCGTGTATACAAACGCTTCCTTAAAACACTGTTTGAGATTCAGGGATGTTTCTTGCGGTTCGTATTTTGGATATAATTCTTTGGCGCCCACCATTTCTCTCTTTCTCTCTACTAAAAAAAAAAAAGGAAAAAATAAATCTGTCTGAAGAGGAAAGTCATTGACAATCATGACAACACACCCACCAAACCTTGTGTTTTCCCCATTATATTTCTACTTTATTCTACTATATAATATTTCTACCTTATTCCATTGGAGTCAGCATGCAAACGTGATTTTTTTCTCCATTTTCTCTCTGAAATGTTCGTTCTTATTTAACTATACAGTACATATTGAAATGGGGTGCACGTCTAAAAGTTTTAATAATAGCTCTGTTCACAAAACGATTAAAATGGGATACAAAACGTTTAGTCAATTGTTAGGTGCTTTGATTAGATTCAGCTGATAAATAGTTTGTTGTTTTCATGAATTACTGTAATTCTGGGCAGTTTCCTGTTTTCTCATAGTGTTCCCCATAGTGCTGCATTTATATTGTCATTTGCCTTGCAATTTGTGGTATAATCTTAAGGAAACACTGAATGTTTCCTTAATATATAGGGTCCCCTACAGTTAGGTTTTCGACAACCAAGCTCAAGGATTTAAGTGGAGGAAAGGAAATTAATAATAAGGTATTAATAGGAACTTTTTCAAGGAGTTTCCGGACTTTGGGAAGGAACTGTTTGAAATGCGTCTGTGCTGAATACACCCACAGCTCAATATGACATCCCCAATAATTAACGTCTGACTGTGTAGCATCTGAAACAGAAGGAATTCTGTCACTGACTGCGCTGGGGCAATAACAACCGCTGACTACGCTGTGTCTTTGCACGAGCCGCAGTCTCTCCGCATGAAGTTCACGGAGCATGAGCAGGACCATACCTGAGACCACCAGGACTTCTCAAGATGACATTAATTGGAAAAGAGGGATTTGTTGTAACCAAAGTTTCCTCTGGCAGCAAGTTTGAGACAACACTTTTAACAATACTTTTCTGATGAAAGTGGAGATTCAGCAGTAGACCCTCAGCCTCTGATACTAAACTCCCCCAAATTAGGGAGTCTCTCATGGGTGTATAGTACCAGGTTTAGGCCTCCCTTTGTCCTGATTTTGTCTGGGGACTGGAACCTGGGTAGATCTGCGTTTCGAGCATGTTATTAACTGGGAGTCATAGTATATCTGCGTGAAAAGGTATAAACAGGTGAGAGTTCCTCTGCCTCTTTGCTGGTGTGTGAAGGAAGATACATCCATTCTAGCTCCACAGAGGGCTCTGGTAAGAGGCAAACTCCAAAGCCAGACATTTCTCTGCACATATGAATGCAGACATCCCTTGTCTGCCTTTTTCAGAAGTGTCTGCTGTGCCCCGCTCCTGTTCACTACCACCAAACTAGAATTATAAATGCGGTACAGATAAATGCTTAGTCCCTTAAAGAGAAGCTGTCTGGGAAGGGTGTTTAGTGCCTGGTTTGTAAAAGATGTCTCAAAAAAAGTCTCAAATAGTTGGCTGAATCAGACACCAGCTTTAGGTTTCCTGCATTATTTTGCTGTTTTTTGTCTCTCACTTCTCAAAATCTTTTTTCCCCACTTTGATTCTTTATCTGGTTGAAAATAATCCCATAACATCCATTTGATAGCAAAGAGAATTTTGATATTCTGGGCAGGCAAAACCAAAGATAGTCTTCATATTACCTCATGTGAGGCATCTGAAGTGCTCCGAGTCGCCTCCCGGAGAATGACCACTCTCCAGCAGCTGCCTGAGGCAGAGTAACTCTACTCTGAAGTTCAGAGCGCTTTGCTAATCTAGGTTAAATGCGAACGCTGTCCTACCACAAAGCGTAAAATATGAATGCTGAGGTGCTGTAGGATTATAGAAAGGTCTGCAGTGTTATACTGAGGTAAAGGAGGAATACAGCAACAGAAGAAAAGAAAGTAGCACTTGGAGCACAGGGGTTTATAGAGGTTCAGATAAAGCCCAGATAGCACATTGTGGGAATTGTGAATTCCTGCAGTGGAAAGGTAAAATCAATAGCTGGACCTCTTAGAATATTTCCACAGACATTTACTGTTTGAGGAGTTTTTGCTTTTAGAATTTTGAAAATTATTAAATGCATTAGCTTAATGATTTCCATTGTAGGAGCATGTGTTGGATATCTGCCTACTTGTAGCTCTTTTCAGACAGTCAGTTCCCTCCTATTTACCATCTTTTTATCATTTTAATTACATGATAAATAGTACAGATTACAGATTTTTCCTGATTAATGTTCCTACAGAGGCATTCAGTCTTGGAATACAATTACAAGAAAATATGTATTTACTCCATCTTTAGGATTGCTTAAATAAATTAAAAAAAAAAAAACCCTTGTCACTTCGTAAATCTCTTAGAAAAACATCTTTGTTTTGCCAGATCTTATGTTTCATACAGACGGCATGCGCCATGCTAACAGTCAAAATACACTATCCCTATAATATCAATATTTTATACACAACCATTTCATAAACTATAACCTTGCAACTTAAAACAATGATTCTCTGTCATAATAAAGATAATTAGGGATGAACATCCCCATTCTGTTCATTTTTGATCTCCTCCTAATCTCTGTAAGAAGAATATTAAACTCCAGTAATCCATAGATAATATGGTGGGAGGGACTCACCACAGTTGTGTACCGGGATCAAATTAGTTACCTCAGAGGCATTTCTTTCCCTTCAAATGAGAAAAACAATATAGAAAAGGAAAATAAAATAACTGACTTGCCCTTTTTCCCCTCCTCAGTGTCTGTCAAAACCAGCTATTTGTAACAACAAACCTAAGAGTGGTTCTGACTGCTGTTTGGGGATTTAATTTTATCACAAAGGAGATATTATTAGATAATAGAATTTTGACAAGATGAAAGAAAAATCAAAAACTGTTTCAGCACTTTTATTCTCCTCTGTTGACCATGTAAGTTGGATTATTTTGTGGGGACTTCACACGTATAATGAATAGGGAGGAGATTTGAAGCAGCAGCATGTATCCTTGTAGCTGTGAACCTACACACCGATGACCTGTGCTGAAATTCTGAGGGTTTTATCTCGCATAAAGCCTATAAAACTCCACCAGTCAACCAGCATTCTCTGAAATTTTTCACTTGTCCAGATTAAGCAAACTCACTTTCTTCAATCTTTATTGCTAAATCGTATTTTCTAAACCTAGTCATTGCTGTTCCTTTCCTCTGGACTCTGTCCCACTGACGCACATCTCTCTGCCAAAAACTCCATGTGATACAGCCAGAACCAAGTAGCGTGGAAGGATGACTTCATGAATCTAACATGACACCTCTTTCCCACTGACGCACATCTCTCTGCCAAAAACTCCATGTGATACAGCCAGAACCAAGTAGCGTGGAAGGATGACTTCATGAATCTAACATGACACTCCTATTTGTACACCGACTTTCCATCACTGAATTTATGTATCACAGTATGATATTTGTGTTTTAATTCGCACCACTGAGGTGCCTTTAAATAATGTCCGTGATTTATCTTCCAAACACTTACTCACATGCTTAAAGTGACTCGAGTTTAAGGGGGAACTTCACGTGCGTAAAGCAATGTACATACTCCAGCATTTCAAGGGTCAAGGCCAAATGTTCATGTCAAAGAGTTCTAAACCAACCTGGAGAGCCAGCCTGAGCCACAGTAAGCCAATGGTTGTGTTCTCTAAGTAGTTAAATCTTTTCTAACCCGCACTTCAGATGTGGGATACGAATGTACCATTGTATGATGAGCTAACAACTGTAATATTAATATCTTGCCTCGAAGAGAGAGGGGAAATTATCTTATTTCTAATCCAGTTTTGGTTTACTTTTTCAATAAGTGGAATATACGTTGATTCACTAATTTGCAATGTTTGATTAATATTCACAGCAACGTTTCCATAGTTAAGAGTGAAAGCAGACTCCCAAATCAAGTCTTGCAGAAATGCTCCTCAGAATCTGGTAATAGATAAAGCAACAATGGATTGCTCAAATAAAATCTGCTTATTTCTAATGCACTTTAGGAAAAAAATATCAAAATGATATCTGGTGTTCTGTTTCCTGTGGTTTTGTCATGATGCAATTCAGTAGTTAATAGAAACTTTAATACTTATTGTTGGTTTCTTGGTTCGTGCTATCTCAGGTGTGTAAATTTGGTTGGGATTTTTTTCTTCTTCGTGAGTATCTTGTTACCATTTTTTATAGAGACTGTCAAGAAGCTTTTCATCACCGATTTTCTAAATAAGTAATTCAAATTGTCTTTTTCAAATGGTATTGCTTTTAGTTTTTTATTTGGACGTTTTTACCTATGTGATTATGTAAATAAACATTTAGTTAAAGGTACCATTATTCATCTGCTTTTATGGATGTTCGATACACAACAGCTGACCCATCATGATGTGATTACTCATGTTGCCTTCATTTTCATTTCAACCAGAACGCAGGGTTTTCTTGGTCCTATTGTAAGAGCAGAGAAACAATTATTTTATGCATGACTGATGATAGTGATGGAGACTCTATATGGGACACAGCAGGAAGCTGAGAACTGCTTGATGCTTCAAAATACCGTGTACTTGCAGCACATTCAAATGCTGTAAACCCTACGCATGCAGCTTAATTTTATTTGTAACTTTACCATTTCTAATCTGCTGTATTTTTTTTTTATTCTAATGGCTCACTGAAAAAAATAATACTTTTCAAAAAATGTATGATGCATCAGTTTTAAAGCACAAATGAATTCTGACTAAGTGGATGCTTTAGTAGGCAAACTGGTGTTAGAAGTTAATTGGGTTTGACTAGCAAGTCCAGTTATTGGCACAATTTATAAGCTTTTGCAGAATTGTGACCATTCTGCTATCGTAGAGTAATATGCACAATGTGAGGCTTGACACTAAGTGCTTGCTATCTGACAGTAAGTAATGAATCCTGGTAAAAAAAAATCCTTATAAAGTAGACCCTTTTTGAAATGAAATGTAGTACAAGACTATTTTTCAGGATGCCTGAACGCTTATTACATCAGCATATAATTAACTTTTCATTGTCTTTGCGTGCTGTGACAAATCTGTTACAGAAACGGTCAGTTGGTGTTTCTTTGTGGAGGAAAAAAAAAACTTCCTAGCGGAGAAAAGATTTGTTAGAAGGTATTATTATGATTATAATAATTATTCTGTAATTTGGGAGACTGCCTCGTTCTTTCTGAAATGTAAAGCTACAACTTTAAATCCTAAAGTAATATTTCATAAATCCCACTGGTCTCTTGCATGACAATATTTTTTTCTTCATGTGCTTGAAGTAATTTCTGCAAATATTTAGACATGCGATGGGTTTAATCACTTCAGTAGTTCCTTTAGCATCCAGCATAAAATTTAAATCACTGAAGAAAATCATGCATATGCAAAATGCTATTTGATGCAACTTTATTTTTATTTAGTATTAAGTGAGTTAAGCTGAAGAAGCATTTAACCACCGTAGATGTAACCATTACTGGGAAGTGCACAAAGTTTTGCAACTAAATGCAGTTTCTTCTAGGAGAAAAACCACTTAATTTGCCACCGCCTGCGTGACAACAATGTTTCTAATTCTATGGGGGCATTGGTAATGCATCTATCCCCCACTATTTTTCCTTTAATTATCTGAAGCCTGGAAAAACCTACCTCCCTTGAGAGCTTAACTATTGTTAAAATCCCTGTTTGTCTGCAGGATAACCAACTCCTGGCAATTGCCCTGGAGCCCGGAGTTTGCCTTTGCAGGCTCATGCGTGCACATCACACCACCCGTCTCTTCCCCTGACTGCCAATTCCATCCCAATGAGCTGGCAGGGTGCTCAAATTCACATCAGTTCTGTTCCGTGATATTTTCATCAAATTGCCAAGCCTTAATTGCCTAAGTGGGCTACATGGTTTTTTTGTGCTTGCACTCCACTGTAGATAGGACGAGCTACATGGTGCTGTCTGTAGGATATTTTACATGGCAACGTTCTGTTCTCACTTTTTTCTGGGGGATAGCTCTCTGTTCATCCCTTCATAGGTTGCTTTTCTAGGTTTCTCCCTCCTATTTCCATCAGTTTGTCCTTGACTTTACATCTCAGAGAAAGCTCATTTTGTCACTTTTGTCAGGGAATTCAGATGATACTCAGAAAATCTGCAGAAGGCCAAGTCCGTTACTGTCTGGTTTCACTGGCACTTGGTGGATCACATGAGTTAACCAAATGCTCTTACAGAGAGGGATTGATTTGTCATCCGCAGCTGTACCTGGAATCGTGGTCTGACTTCCCCTTTGCTGTGTGTGCTCCCTGCTGAAATCAGCTGCCAAGGTGATGCCAACAGCAGTTTTGGTACCACTTCAGTGCAGAGGGTTTGGGAAGGGGGAAGTGTGTGTGCGTGGGTAACTGCTGAATGGGAGATGACTTGAGAACGAGTTATAGGAGAAATGCGGTAGGGCTTCTGCTCGTTGCTTTTTTTTTCTGCTTAGCTGCTTAGTTCCAACACTGATGTTGCAGAGTGTGTTAACGCAATTTTTCTCTGGCACAACATTTCCAAAGCAGTAAAGAGAGTAATCACTGGAGTTACAGTTTAGGTGAGGGAAAAAGTAGGTCTGCAAATTCTGATACTGATATTGAAGATGAAATCAAAGACTCTGTTTGCAGTTTGCTTTTAATGTACATATTAAACACTTAATAGAGCCTCAGTGTAAAGTTCTGAAGTAGAATTATTTCCAGTCATATGCTTAGATAGAGCTTAAATACAAAGCTTGTTTATTCAAAAGTTTTCTGGTTCCATTATACCGCTAAAATATGAAGGGTGTATATCTTGGCATAGTGTGTCCAATCCTTGCTGAAAAAGTGTAAGTATTCATAAGGAAACTTCTTGTTTTTCATCAGAAACAATCAATCATGCTTTGAATCTGGACTTCTGAATAGCCAAAGGTCTGGATATGCTGCACTGTCTGCACTGGGCAGCAGGTGAGGAAGCCACCGCTGCCCCGTTACCTGTTTGCCTGTCACTAGCCTTGTAGCTGAATATAGTTACGCTACCTCAGATGAAAACTTTATTACTCTGTTTCAACAGAGAGTTGACTGGAATGAGATGTTGAGCTGAAACACATGCTCTTAAGCTATTGATTTTTAACTGCAAGAAATTGTTCATTAGTCTGTTTCCATGGCAAGGCGCAATAGCAACTAATAACTTTTCAGTTTAGTATCTGCCTTTTCTGTGTATTTCTACATTTCCCTGAAAAATTAATAGTTCTGCTGACCATAGTTCAGTGTTTCCAGATCAGTCACCACTAGGTAGTTTAGTAGCTCAAAGAAAAACCCCATGAACTGGCTGGTTTAGACGATGGTGTTAGGCACCTCATGAGAAAATCACCTTATAAAGGAACATTCACCTCATTTTCTGCGTTCATTCACTGCTTAAAGAATACATTATGGACCACATTCCCAGGCAGTACTGCCCAAAAAAAGAAATAATCCCAAATGCTCATCTCATCAGATTACTTTCTTCCTATTGTTCTTATCTGTGCTCTTGGAGATGTACTTTGAAATTTTGCTATGTGGAAATTTTCAGCGTTTTGCTGAGTCCTGCATGGAGAACTCGGTGCCTATGGACACGAGACAGTGTTTGGTACGGTATGTTTAAGGACGAGACAAAGAGATTAGACTGAAGAACCCAACCAGACAGGGTAATTCTTTGTTTCTTTGCAGCTGCCGAGCAAACAAGGCGTTACACAAACCAGGAAGTGCTCTTTTCGCTCAGTCATGTTTTAAAGTAATCAGTGACTTTGCTCCTTGCTGCTGTTTACGTGGAGACACGTGGCACTGTATTTCCATGCCGTGTAAGTTGTTTTAATGAAAAATCACTGCTGACCTCTTCAGTGCTGGGAGGATAGAAGCATGACCTGACAGTGGCAACAGCTTTGAATACATTTTTCATTCATTGGGATGGAATATCAAAATGTGCAGTAATCTCTACATCCACCTGCATCAGAGGAATTCATTTCACATGTGCATTGGGTATGTCATGTAGCACCGAAGTGAGCAGAGTGACAACCACTGACTATATTGCTTGTCTTACTGTCACATAAACGTACTCAGATTATTCAATAATTTGGATTGGAAGCTCAGGTGACGTGTAACAGTATACGCTGTGTATTAGAAGGTGTTATTAAGCCCTTTTGAGGCAGTATTCCTGTTAGTGTAATGAAGTATAGCTCTGAGTCGAGTAAAGATACATGTCTTAACACCAGCTCGCAATCTAAACCTGTAAGTTAACTCATTTATCACAAATATCATGGGCGCCAGCAGTACCCAAGGTTTGAATGGTTCCTGCGTAACTAGTCAAGGAGCGGCATTTGGGGTTTTTGCGAGAGCGAAGTCCTGGCTGGCTGCCCAGCCTTCCTTCTCTTTTCCTGGGGGTTGGAACTGTCAGGGGATTCCCCAATAACAATCAATGACCTGCTGGCTCTTCTGGCAGCACGCCACCAAGTTGTGAAACTGCTGAGAATTACATGTCCTGATTCACCCTCACATATGCCAGGGAGCTTCCAGCCAGGAGAATATTCTAACCTGTTAAACAAAGATAATGCATGTATTCTACCTCCAGTCGACCATTTTTTCCTCCCTTTTTAACAGGGGGCAAAATACGTGCTTCGGCTCTTGGACTCATGCGAGCATGTGCTGAGGTCTTTTTTCACGTTATGTTTTACTGATCCTCTAGGGATTTTCTTTAATGTCTTTTACACTAATTTTGGTTCCATTTTCATGTGAATACCACTGAAATCTTAATACAGGCTCCAGCTTCTTGTGTTTGTGTTAACATTAAACTGTTCTTGGCAGATTTTAATTGGAGGTGATGATAACGGTAGCATCTATTTTACCTCAGCCTTCATTTCTCAGTTTACCTATTACCCTCAGCTGTCTTCAGGCTGCAGATCTCAACTTGTTCCACTCTGTGTACAGCTCTTCTTTGCGCTTAATTTTTCATGCTACTTTTTGCAGTGGAATTTTGGGTCAAATAATGATCATCTTCTTTTTATCTAGCCCTTTTCTTCAGAAATATTATTTATATAATGGTTGCAGGATTAGCCTTTATGGAAATGAAAGAGTAATGAAATATCTTCTGGAACAAAGACTAAGATTCCTATAAAACCGTGTCTGAAACCCTGGTACGGCATATGTTCTGTGGAATCATTCTAGAAGACTGAGCTGTAGGAGTGCACGGAGACTTCATGAGACTTTCTGCTGCGGAAGTTAATATAATGGCTTAGAGTTAATCGTGTCTCATCCTTTGCACCCTAGTTAGGTACTTTATCAGGGTTCCAAAAGATTTTCCTTGATGAAATATTTTACAGTTCCTATACAAACTTACAGAAATCTTTGAGCCCTTTTAGGTGTAGTAGTTATATGTCATAGATAGAGCAGGATGTCATCTCTGGGTGGATCAATGGTGTAGTTTCACAGTCAGTCAGACATAGCTAGGGCTGTTTTCAATTTTTTAGACGAACGGTGCTGCAAACAATTGTATTTAGCCCTGCCCAATAATCCCTTAGAATGCAAATTCTCCAAAGATTTCTAACACATATTTTATTACTTGTTCATTTTTTGTACAATTTTGAATTTTAATGCACAGGTTAATATTTGTATTGTTTCTTAAAGTAATGCCAACTGCAAAAAAAATTTTTAAGACACTCCCCAGTAATTGTAATCCTACAGATTCACGTATTATTTACTCCTTTTTAACATGTCAAACAAATACTTCTGCATTTGTTGTAAATGGAACGTCATGATAACTCTCCATTTTTAGTCTCATCATAGGTACAAGAAGAGACGTAGTAACCAAAATTAATGACATATGTGCGTAACAGGCCCTCATTATCTAACTTATCTTTAAACTTAGGTGATCAGAACGGTATTTTTAAATCAAATCTCCCTGATGCCAGTTGGAGTTGATTCAGTAACTGAACATGATTCAGTGGATGGTGGCAAGGATGAGATCCTTCCCAGTGTGTTCATTAAATGGCTGGTTTACATCTCCCAGCTATTGCCAAATATTTGCTTCTAAAGGCGCATCTAAAGCGGTTCCTTCCTGTTTAAAAATCATTGTACCACAATTTACACCATACGTTTTAAAACTGATCTAACAGCAAGCAGCAGGTGAGCTTAGACTTCTGGTGTGTAAAAGATGGTTCGGTGAAGTTAGTTTGTGCCTCTCTAGAAAAGAAGCTGCCTACAGGTGTATGAACAAGACATGCATGTGTAATCATGTTTCCTCCCAAACCAGCAGAATGACTAATCTCCCCTTTAAAAAGGGATGATAACCTGGATGAAACCTCATTGAAAAAGCAGAGTAGCATAACGGTAATCTATTAAATTTAGTTAAAACTATGTTCTCAGAATAAAGGAAGTATTTGTCCAAGATTCTTCAAAAGCTTTCAAGCAACTTAAGTGATTTCACTCTTCTTTCAGGTTTTTTGCAAATATCTCTAATAAATCTGTGCTTTGCCATTTTTATAAACAAATGAAGCAAACACAGTAATTCATACTTTTTAAGATATTAAGGTGGAGATAATCAAAGCAACCACTCGCCACTTTCATTATTCTAATTTACTCACAAATCCTGATTAAAAGTCTATGAAAGGCCCAAACTAAAATATAGAAATCCCATAACCTGTGTTACAAAGCGGTAAAAAAATAAATGTAGATGTGGACTTTGCAAGGGATTTCCTTCAAACCTTTCCAGTCTCATTGTGCTAGGTTTTGGCTAGCCGTCTAGTGAGAAGGTAGGTTTGTAAAATCCAAAGCTCCTCTAACTTCCTGATTCATGCTGCAGATGCCAGACCGTTTCATGAACGCAGAAGGAAGGACAAACAGTGCCCTCTGCACCATATGTTTTCCCACTGGTCTCACACCTTGTTCCACCCAGGGGCGTTTACCTGTTGAGTGCATAGGTCTGTGACTTCATTCTTCTCCATATGGCAGAGTTGATCAGAAGTACGTGGCAACAGGTCTTTACAAGTTGCCAGCCTTTTCCTTCCCCTACATGCATGGGTGGACATGGAATTGTGACTCCTTTGAGTCATATTTCCATCCTGGTACTGTTCCCCACATCCGAACTTTCCCTAGGTGATCTCACGATGGAAGATGCGCTGGAGAAAAGTTAGTTAATGTAGTAAAGCAAGTGATATCTACCTTTTTTTCCCCCCACTTATTGTGGCAAATACTCACCCACACAAATACAATTCACATTTGACTTGAGGTATCTGCTCTGAGACCAAAGCAAATGATTCAGATCACCTTGCAACATACCGAAAAGAGAAACCTTAATGAAAATCCTGAACGGCTCTAACATACTGTGACACACACGACATTGTAATAATTGGATGTGTGAACAAACTGAATGCAACTGTATTGCTGGTTTGCTGTCACTAGCAGAGATGGCTCTGAATACCTCAGGAGCTTTACACATTGTAGCTCTGCTACTAATACTAATGATATCTACATGGTAACCCAGAAGCATAATTACTTTGTCATCACCACTCCCATTATAGTATATGAAAGAAAAATGAGACCCTAGCTTTTCTATATTCCAGGCATCACAATATCATGAACATGAAGCATAACTATGGAACTGAGAAAACATATTGAATGGAATACAAATCAAGAGCTCAGTGACATAAGCACAGCTCCTTCATGTGCCGACAGAGGATGTCCTCTGTGATGGCTTGCACATGACCTGAGCAAAATGCACTTTTATTTTCCAATGCACCTTGACCAACACCACAGATGTGAGCGAGCCTGTCTGGTGATGTTCTGAAGGTATGTGGTATTTACTGATGTACCTTGGGTATTGCCTGTCAAGCTTGGACAAATTTTTAACACTTTAAAAACACCTACCTTAGTATCATCTACTAACCGTATGTCAGGTTATTCCAAAAATAAGCTATTACCCACCCCAAAAGCCCATGCGTGCCCAGTAACTAACATCCCAAGCCACACAACCAGGCTGCCTTGTAGTTACAGTGCTAGGGCAAGCGCTTTGTTTACGATCAGATGTGTAATTTCTTTTGGCCTCGCTGGGCATTCTGTAGGCACAACACTTGATGTAAATTTTCCTACAATGGTAAAAGATTGTATTTTCTGCTGAGTAATGATACCTTTGCGCTAGTGTGTTTGTGTTTGTGAGTGTGACACATATTCTGCCTCAGAAATTCAACTGAGAGTTTCCTGCTCTGCACAGGAGCCAGCGTAGGCGCAATATAACATAATCCAGCATATAGCCTGGAATGTTATTCACAGCAGAATTTACCACCAGCCGTGTTAGAGGTCAGTGATAATTAAGCAAATTGATCATATGGGTAGTTAACTACTGTAAAGGCTCAAAAAAACCCATCAAGAAACCATTTTATTCCTCTTCCTCCTCTTTTTCTTTCTTTTTTTTTTTCTTTTTTCTTTTTTTTTTCCTGAAAGAATAAATGATATTTCTGGTAGATCTAAGGCAGTGACAAGGACTGTCAAGCTGCATTTCTTCAGTTATCATGAGCCCAGGTGTTAAACATGGCACATGACACCGGTGCGCACCATGCAGTGAGGCAGGGGCACTGGAGGCTGACAGAGAATCGATAATGAAGTGGAAAAGACAATGACGCTTTATGGCATCGTCTCTCTTCCTGACAGATCTGTTCAACCCCAAAAGTATTAATTCAATTGCTTCAGTAGCACCAGACTCTTTGATTTCATTCAGAAGTCAGCACTTGTGTGGAGACTGAGAGGAGCATCTATAACACATAAATATGTTTCACGGTCCTTTTTTGGTAAATATTTAGTTATCTACATTTCTGTAACAACCGAGGAAGTTGTATCGGGTTCCAATCTTTCCTTCTCAAAAATAACCATTTCTGAAGCAGAAACCTGATTTTAGGTCAGAGCTCCCCTTTGGCTTGACACCATACTTCAGCATTTTAGGGAGAATCTAGTTACAAATTTGGTTAAAACTTAATGAATTCGCTTTAGACAAATGAGATAAAGGGTGGTGTACAACCAAAAAATGGAACCATGTTACTAGTAACTGTATAGTAACAAAGACAGACCCATTTGCTCATTTTTCTCTCTTCGTTAATTGTGATGACCATCATAAATGTCTAGCGCTTTCTACTCTTTGTTCACCACGGCAAATACAGGTACATTCAATATTAATTTACTTCCATGTCCCTGTTTTCTCCAAAATTACAGCATTTGTGTGTTGAGAAGTCTCAATCATCAAATCCAAACAAGGAAATGGCCTGAGTAATATGCTGGTAAAATACATCTGAAGTATGTAGGCTGGAAGAGCTTAGGCAGCTTCTGCAATCAGTGTTTACTTGATCTACGGATAAATAGAGAACTTGAGTGTATTTTTTTAGTTCACAAAACTATCAGAGGCTAATGTTAAGTACTTAAGTTTTAGATCAAGGTACCTAAACTACATTTAATTTTCATTCATTGAACTTTCATTAGTTGTAACGGGCATGGCATGCTTTCAGGATTTTTTTTGAAAAATTAAGCTATTTACATGGGTTACTTAATCTTTATTTGTGCATCTGGCATTTAAGAATCATTCTCCAACTACTTAGGCCTCTATTTTTACGTGGGTACAGGCAGAGAAATGAGATGTTGCATTTAGGCTGCTTCCAAATCATCAGACCCGGAGCTGCTTGTGACTCCTGAATCATACAGGACTTTCATATTCTTCACCCGAAGTATTTTTGTTTACCTGAATCCTGAAGGCCAAAGTTAATGAAAAGATGTACAAAAAGAGTGTACAGCTATCTGCTCAAAATAAATCTGAAAAATGTGCCTGAACAAACTTCTGCTGAAAAATCTAGGGAGGGAATGTGACTTTCTTTGAAGTTAAAGCACTCACTGAGGTTCTGAAGGCAAGTTAAGATCCTGTCTTATTGAGTATACTTATTTTCTGTACTGGAAATATATTCTAATGTGGAAAGAAAATGTCCACGGAGGGACCTGGCTGGAAATAGTATTTCCATTAAAGCCACTATTGGATATTTCTCTGAGAGGAACTGCCTCAATGAAGCCTTGTTCTCTAAGAATTCAGGACTCTTAAAACCTCTAATTCTCTTTCTCATGCTAAATCAAGGACTGTGCAGGATGTGGCAAAATAAGATGCCATTTTGAAATGTGAGTATGAGAAGTGGATGTTTGCACGATTTTGTGAACATGACACTATTTAATGGAGGAAAACAAGATCACTTTTCACATCAGTGGACTCCTTTTTTGAAAAATCATTTTGCCTTTATTTACCTTTAAAGGAGTCTCGAAAAATGCCTGCAGCATGACCCGGTGATAGAAAGAGTTAAGATCACATTGGAGGCAGGGGAAGAGAGAGAAGGGGAACAGGGAGGAAGGGTGACATGCGATCATTTTCCTCTTGAGTAGATAGTTCATCTTTTCAATCTGTATTTCTGTCATTAACACGTAAACTATTGAACATTCGAAGCCAACGTATGTGCAAGCATGTACAATCTTAATTCCTGCAATGGAGAAACAACTATTGCTTACAGCATCCGGAGGCTGGGTGTGCTGTGAACAGCCTCGTGCTACTCTGACAAGGGTTTCGTGTCAAACTGGGGAAATTACATTGTCCCAAATTTTCTCCAACAAGACATCAGAGTAGATTATCTGGCTGCCACCACTCATCAGGCTGCAGCTGCTACCCTGCTCTGTGTGTCTGAACCAGATCCCTCTATCTCTGCCGAAGTCAGACGGGATGCAGACCGTGCTCGGAAGCAGGTTGGATTAGCAGTAATGAGGAGGCAGATTGAGCAGCCAGTCAAACATGACTGGTGGTGCAAATCCAGGCTCACCCAGGCTTTTGTTTACCGCTTTGGAACAAGGGCTGGGGGGGTTTAACCATCACGGCATTAAAAAAAAGAGTACATTGATGGTTTTGACCTCAACTTTATCCCTTTGGTTTGACTTTGACCTCCTAATTTTGCACCAAAGGGATGTGGTCCTGCTCAAGCATGCCAAGAATTGAGAATGCAGGCAGTGCTGACGAGAATTTTGCAGCAATATGTAGAAGCAGCGTATTGCTGGTAAAATGCTATAGAGTCTCACTACTTCCAAAGGTTTCATAATTCTGCAGCTGTATACAAATGATCCATTTTGTTAATCTGAATTCTAAGGGTCATTAAAATTTTTTTCTCTCCTCTCCGAAGTAGTTTATTACTTTGAGAGAAAAAAAAAATCAGTTTAAAGCCAGGTAAGGGAGGAAAGCTGACAAAAACATAAATTAGAGGAAGAACTTAATTTAAAAAGTGTCAAAAAGGATAGATAGTCTTAGTTCAATAATAAAGCCTGGTTAAAGAGCCTTCTATCTTTAAACAAAGCATTGGAGCACTCTATTACCTGTATACAACCAATCTCTGATTTCCAATCTATGCCTATTTTTGCTTCTTATGTGATTAGAATACAAATGCAACAAAATAATGTGGCTGCCCTGGTGAGACCCAGGACATGTTTTTTGACTTTCGTGTCAGCATCAGTGAGAGATTCTGTATGATTCTGAAGGTGAGTCTTGCATAAAAACTTCCTGTTTTGCTTGGATCAAAATATCATCATCACCACTGAGTCAGGTTGTATCTACACTTCCTAGAACATTTCATGCTGTGCCTTGTGCTGCTTTACAAAGACACCAAAGAATTTTTAAGGATTTGACCTTTTCTGGGCTACCATTCCGTGGGCTGACCGTGAACACCTACTGGAGTCACATGTGTGCAGACAAGGCAAATGATCTTGGAGAGTAGAAACGCTATCCTCGGTTGAATAAGCAACTCTTGTTTTCCAAGGGATTCAATGCTTCCTGCAGTTCTCCCTGACAGAACTTCCCTCAGGGTAGTACCCGTAAGTTACAGTCTGTTTGGGACCCTTCGTTCAAGATCTGATACTAAGTGTAATAAAATCAACATGCTGCAGAGTTGAGGAGATAGTTGTACTTTGCATTACTTTCTGATAAACGCTTTGATTTGATAAATGCTTCTGATTTTAAAGACTAGTCAGAAATTGGCCTCCCAAGCCAAAGATCAGCAGCAGCCTGTAGAGCCAGTGATCACAACTACTATGCCACGACAAATCTGGGGTAACTCTCTTGGGGTCAGTTCAGTGCCTTTAAATATACGTTGATTCGCAGTAAGAGCAGCATGCAGCTGAGTATGTTCATGGTAATAAAAATTAGAAAAGTCATCCTTTTTGTAACTCCACACCTTGATGTAGGGGGATGATGGTGGCTTGAAAGTCAGGTGTGTTGTCCAGTGTTAACAAACAAACAGCTCAGTACAGATAGTGAGGACTGTGAATTCCTTCCTCCTGGTCCACGGCATCAGCTGGCTTTTCACACAGTGGGACCAACTGTAAGGAGGAGAGGTGCATAATTACATCTTTGTGGTGTCTTTGGTCTTTCTGCTGAGATTGAAAACGATGCCTCTTATGACAGTGGGATTTGCAGGGTCTGTCGTTCTTTGTTTGGAACTGGACTAAGACAGCAAATATATCTCACATTCCTTTTTCAGTACCGAGAGCAGTAGGGTCTGAGGACTTTGTAAATAATTCTAATCTTCAAATCTTCACAAAAAAAGCTCCAGAATTAAAGTTGTGGGCTATTTAATTATCTTTATAGCAACAGCTGCATCATTTGCAAACACTCAAATCTGATTAAAATTAAAGATACTGAATTTACTGGCCAAATATTTCAGACTAATGATCACCGAAATGGCGGATAGCCAGAATATTTAACAATTTAATTTCTGGTAGTGCACAGTGTTTGAGTTTTCTTGGATCCACTGCCTCATTAATATTTCATTTGTCATCAGTGTCTGAAGTTCTTTGTAGCTAAGTTACAACATCAAGCTGGTTACTCTGCATTTTTATGAGAAAAAATATAAGAAGGAAATTGTCTCTTGTGGGATGATAATTGACTTCTTGGGTTGGTCTCTGAGGATATTCAGGGTCTTCCAGGTTCTTTATAAGCTGCCATTTGTGTCTCTGTCACCGTTGTTGTTCTAAGACAAGCCGAGTGTCCAAATGGACTTGTGCTGTTAAGCTGGTCAGCTGCAGTGAGGTGGCAGCTCTCTTGGGTAAACGCTGAAACCCTTCCTCCAGAAAGACACCCCGTGGCATGGGGGTACTTGCTCCCTTTGTCTCTAGTCCATCTCATTAAAAAAAATGAACTGAGAAAGCCGCTCCCTTCTAAAAGTGGCTAGGTCAAACCAGCCTGCATAGGTTCTGCCTTATTTTTGTTTTATTATTGTTGCTGTCTGCCTTTACCGTGCTGCAGCACTTTCTTTGCCAGAGTTTTGCTCTTCCTTTTGCTTTGTTTTGCTTGTTCCTTAGATCAGGAAATCTGCATGTCTTCCTCTGTGTGTACCCAGACTTACTGACATTATAAGATGCTGTCAGAAAGGACAATTAAGTATTAATAATACAGAATTCTAAATAATGGGTCACAACCTATCTGACTTCTCCCTTCAGATGTTTATCTTTTCCTTATTTCATCCACCAATTTACTTCTCCCATAGTTCCATTTTCAGAGATTACAATTTTAACACTGTTACTTTCTTTCATTGGTCCCGTAGCGCATCATGATAATTTTGGCTGGAGGAATTGATGCCGACAGATACACAACCCAAAGAAAGTGTTCTGCATTTGCAGTGGCAGCCTGGCAAACGGTTACGTGCTTCTCAATAGACTGAGATATGCCAGTACCTTGAAAGTGCTTGATTGCATGCACTGAAAGCAAAATCTTCCAGGATTCTCAGATTCTGACCTGGTATTTATTCATTATTTATTACCTAGAGTTTTCTCTGTATATGCCCAATTCTGTTTTTATTTTGCTTATATTTTAATAAGTCTTCGTAACTTCTCTGCGTGAGGAGGAAGGAAGAGAAATGGAGAGAAGCAGCAGCAGCCAGCAGGAGAAATAACTTCTTCAGCATATTTTTTTTTCTCTTCATTGTTTCTTCTCTGTTTTTTTCCCAAATGTTTTGTTTGTGGTGGTAGAGCAAAATGGTACCACCTACCTGCTAACCTATATGAAAAAGATGGAAAATAGTTTATCTATGTTGTGTTTGGACGGAGACAATACTTTAGCCGCACTCTGTTCTTACCCAGTGAGCTTTATGGTGTCTCTTTGTCATTGCACTAGTTGTAGGCTGGGAAGAAATATTTCCCTCAGTGCTGAACTGGTAGATGTAATAAGCCTCCTCTTTCCTGCAGGGCTTGGATATGTGAATGGTAAAGTTAGGTTCAGATCAGTAGGTGACAATATCTAGCAGAGATGTTTGTTCCTCTTGCTAGTACACCATAACAAAGAACCCTCAAAACCCCAGAAGCTGGGAATAAACACTGAGGATTTGTGATGTTCGTACTGTCAAGAGACAACCATGAACAAACTTAACTGTAGTGGGACTTAGATGACTTTTGTCCTTCCCTGTAGCACCAGCTCATGAGGCATTACCTGATATAGCAGCTACCTAGCTAGGTAATTCATGCCTCCCACCCAGTCATGCCAACCTGCATCTAACTGGGAAATTTCCCTCTCACCAGTCTCTCAAAAAACAAGTCCTTAAGTCAAGTGGAATCTGAGAGGACAGGTTAAGGAAACAATGTCTTGAAAGGAGACATTACCAAATTTATGGCTTTGGTAAGCTGCATTCTTGGCATCTAAAGATGCTGCACGGTCAGGTTTCCAGTTGCTAGTACCTTGTAGGATCCTGTGTTGTTTGTGGAGACACCACCACTTTTTACTTCACAACAGCCAGAACTTCATCTTTCAATTAATTTAAAAATAATAAAATGTTTCTAGGTTCTTGGTAGTGGAATATTTTAAGCAGAATAAAAGCCTACTTTCATTCTGAATGGGTAAGTTTTGCACTGAAGGTATGGTTAATAATAGTAATTTCTACATTTACAGTAAGTAAGGCAGGTTTGTAAATGTAATAACCCACTGCATGAATACAATACCACCATGAATAAAATGTAGCACAGAAAAGAGGGTTAATAAGGCAGACATTATAAGTATAGTTTTATGTGTAAATCAAAGGATCTAAACCATAAAAAATTACTGTGCACGAGAATCAGCAGTAGAAACAACAGAGCTTTAATCTAAAGTACACTAATGCAGCTCAAGTATAATCAGGGTTGAATAAATATTCATCACCTGTACTTTATTATACTGTACTCTGAAGAGGAAGGTACAGAAAAAAGTGCAGGGCCGTATTGAAATTCAGGTTTTGGCTTTGCGAGCTAGTTCAAGTCATTCATTTATATGCAGCTTTATAGCTAAGGGCTGACCAGTAGTGCTGCTCAGAGAATGCGCCGTTCTGTCAAAGTCAAACCGCTTCACTGAAGTGGCCAGTTTTGCATGAATTCTATCCGAAAGGGAAAGGCATTGGGGGGAAATTCCATTTCTGTCAGAACAAAAAAGGTTAAAACATTAACTTCAAGCTGATTTTTCTTGTTGACATTTGGTATTGTGCCTTAATACAAAATAACACAGTTGCAACTGAATTCTGAATAATCAGAAATTAGCATTTGAGGTTTTGGCTCTGTTAGGCTTTGCTTCGGTTTGGAAAAGAGCTGTCCTTACACCCTTTAACTTGTTTACACACTTTAGCGTCC
This sequence comes from Buceros rhinoceros silvestris, assembly GCF_000710305.1. Classification (NCBI taxonomy): domain Eukaryota; kingdom Metazoa; phylum Chordata; class Aves; order Bucerotiformes; family Bucerotidae; genus Buceros; species Buceros rhinoceros. The sequence goes on from NW_010419392.1 coordinate 29,469, forward strand.
GCTTCAGATTAAAATGAACCGACATCTGACCTTACGAGAATAAAATCGGACTCTTTCTCAAGGCCTGAGAAACAACTTTTTATTTTTTACTATTTTACAACAGCATTGCCCTTTCCTGAGCCTTGGTTTCCTGCTGTGGATCCAGTATCCTCTTTCTGCTGAGTAGCAGCAAATACTTTACACCTTTTAAGTCTGCTTTCTGCGAAGGAGCAGAAACACGGACAATAGAAGTGAGGTTGCTGAAGAGAATCAGGCAGAAATCCTTTATGAAATTCCCCGGTTCCATGCCCTGGAAAGCCTTTCTCATTCACAAACTGTCTAATCAGAGACGGAGCACAGAGAAGAGCAGGATGCTGCTCATCCAGAGTAAAGTTGTTCACCGCTTTCCAAGCCCCTGCAGATAATGTTCATAACGAAAGCTCGCTGCATCTTCCAAAGACTGGCGATTGCTCACAGGTGAAGGCACTGGGAAAGTGGCACTTTGACAAAGCGAGGTTCCCGAAGGAAGGGATTTATTCCCTGCCGCTTCATTACCTCGGTTCCAGCACTGGCTAAGTGAACTTGAAGACTGCATGAAACACCAGCTGAGGATGGTTTTCGTGCCTCTACATTTGTGATTCCAGGCACCTTGGTTTCACGTGGTTTAGGCTGATTATTTTTGTAGCGTCAAGTAACACCAACAATCACCGAAGTTATTCACAATTAATCTCTGATTTCAGTCACCGGTGAAAGCTCCCCTCACAGGGACTCTTGAGGAGCTGCAGTGAGATACCTTGTAAGGATGTTGTTTCTTTCCAGCGCTCTGTTCTTCTGAGCCTCGGTTAATTATGCCCGTGTTACCACAGTCACCCTAACTCAAACGGAGTTAAGGGGACTCGGTTATTCGCTGGACTGTGAATAACCCTCATGGTTTTTCCTAAGGTGAAAGTAATGAGCTCAGAAACAACCGATTTACAGGTAGGGAGGTGAAAACCCTGTGAAAATAATTGATGGTAGGACTACAAGTAGAAACCAGGTCATCTAGTTCTTGGTCGTCTACCTAAACTATGAGATTATTCTTCCTTCTGTGCTTTGAAATGTCGTCCCATTCATCAAGTTAAACATACAATGGATTAATGATACGACTGTGTTCTAGCCAAATTATTTCCCTTTTGAGATCTGTCATTGTAAATGACAATATTATTTCAGTAAGCTTTCATAGTCTTTGTAACAATAACAAAAATTTTGGACAATATTACAGATATTCATCAGCTCCTTTTAATGGAAGTCTGATTTACAAATTGTTTGCTTTCTTCTGTAGATGGATTAATGTATTATTGGTGAATAAATGTTTCTACTATTCAATTAGTTGTATAGATAGTCAAATAATGTTTAATTATGTGACCTATTCACATTTTTTCATCAACGGATTCTAAAATATTCACGAGTAATTATTTTCATTATTCAACTAGCTCTTTAAATGATCAAATAATATTATTAAGTTAAATTCAGTTATTATCAGCAAATGAAGCAATGAGAATTAGAGTATCATTTTTCATTATTTAACTGCTGTTACCTATGCCATGAACCTGCTCTGTTTGCTGTAAAAGTAAAATCTTTTGTAGGTTCACACCGTGTTTCATCTTCAATTTAGAAACTCAGACTGAGGAAATAAACCTAATGGGCTGGAAGAGAAGTACTGCAGTCCCCACTACTCACTGTTGATATGGATGTTGATCATTTCCTCTGAACCGTGATTCTGACAGGGGTTTAGCATAGCCCCTTTTTTTCTAAATATGAAGAAATGTAGATCGCCATTTCAATAAATAGACTCCAAATATTTGTATTTTAGTGATGTTAATGCTATTAGTTAGAATTCATTATTCAGCCTAAAGGCAGATTCACTTGCAGGTTACAGTCTTGGGTTTTTTTTTTCCCTGGATTTTTTCCACGTCTATTTTTATTTATACATTTGGTTTTCAGTCTGACATGGTGTTCAAAACCCACTGCTATAAATATGAAAGAATATTAGTATAGGCATAAGAACGCTGCAGTGCACTTGACAGATGGAAAAGGTTTACGGTGAATCTATCATTGCCCTATGGTGGAGAACAACACTGTTCATAGATTAATGTTCATTTTATTACAGCCATATCTTACCCTCAATCTGCGTGTAGAACTCTCTCTGAAGTCGTTTTGATCTGCGTGCATCAATCAAGGGTAGTATGTGACACTTAGGGCCACATTTTCAAATGTCGGCACTTGGCACCTGGAACGCCTGCATCTTACGTGCCCAAATATTTATTTATATGTGCAAATATGGGTGGTTACAGGATGTTTTAGTGAGATGATTAAGCTGGTGGGTTTGAAAACTAACTATTTGAGTGAAGTTCAGTTGGAGGCTTAAACCAGGTGTGTCTAAATTAAACCAGTTTTCCATTCACGGCCATTTCTGCCTGGCTTTATCTTTTACTCAGACAGTACAATCCTCTAGCGCTGTAGTTTAGGGCAGTACCTATCGTACAGCAGTTACCGGTATATGTGGTTACATATAAACCCAGTTAGCAACACCACCGTTGTGAACAAAGTCTTGGGGCCCTGTGAAATCTGATGTTAACAAGTATTCTTCAGTGATTTGTAGAATTTGAGAATCGCACAACTTGTAATGTTTAGTAACTGCTGATCATCACCATTGCTGATAACTCAGACCTAAGATAATATTGGTAGAAAAAGGGTCCCTGAAACGAGTCTGTGATAATCTCATACTTTGTAACGTACAAAGTCAGATGGTTTTGTCCACACTTGCTCAGTATGACCTCTACAATTTGTGAAATCAGCAATGACATAGGACTGTATTTTTCTAAATTGATATTATTAGAAAAGTCCTCTAACTGTTGAGATTTGAGAGAAATAATTTACCGCCAATGTAATTTCCTGTATCTCCCTTTGTGATGCTGTAATGAAGTTATTATAGTTTGGCCCTTCAGCCTGTGACAGATTGAATTTTCCATGACTTGATGATGTGACAAAGTCATTGCTCAAAGGCAAATATACTTTGTAACTGATAAACTAATGCAAATTAATTTATACTTCAAGTGAACTTTATAAAAAAGCATCTTAGTTTATTTTTTAGCTGAGATTAAAAGCCAGGCGATACCATAGTTTAGAGGTCCCGAGAAAGCAGTAAGTGCAATCTGTGATGTGAGAAGTATTGCTGCAGGATTAGGGAAGTTTCAGAACTTTAATCTTGTATTTTCTATACTGGTGGACTATGATGATGACCAGTGCCCTTTTAGGAAACTCGAGCTGTATCATAGACCAATTTAGGACGGGAGGAAGAACTGGATGCAAAAGTAATTTTCTCTTGTCATGTTCATACAAAGAATATGTGAATTATTACTCTCAACAACAAAAGCTTTACTCAGATTGTCAATTCACTTATTTCATTGCCTTTAGGCCAGAGCTCTGGACAAGGGTTTGGTGCTGTCACATATCCTTTTCCATCTCATTTAAGTGATCTGGCCTCTGTTTTGGGAATGCATTTTTATTGTGCTGTTAAGCCCTGTGTCCCCTACATGAATATTTCATATATCTCGTAAGTGCTTTCACTGAATATATTAGCCCCTGGATTTCCCTTCTCTCTCTCTTTTTTTTTTTTTTTTTGTCATGCCAGTTGCCACAAATAAAATGGTAATCGTGACCTAAATATACGTGAATAATCCTTTATGGGATGGGAATTTTCAGATGCCAATAATAGCTACTTTGTCAGGTTTTGGCTAGGCTATTTAAAATGTTTAAACAAAATCTGTCCGTCATATTACGTAAGCATTTTTCTATTTATATCTGCCTTTACCAGTCCACAACAAACATAATGAGCAATAAATGAAGCAGTGGCCAAAAGACACGTTTATGACTCATGCAGATGCCAAGGGACCATCCTAATATGGGCGCTGCTTGGCATTCC